>NW_026725374.1:0-65883 GCF_029784015.1 Lycium ferocissimum
GCATTTGGGTTACTATTTTTGACTTATGGTACGTACGGGTGCCCAGTTCGGGCGCTAGTCACGGCCTACGGGGTTGGGTCGTGACAATAACATAAATGCTCTGACTCGGCAGCACTCCGGAAGAAAATGGAGCTCGCCAATCCAGCTGACACATCTTCTACTAACATCTTCCACTCATCTGTCTGTACCTGCGCGGCATGAAACGCAGCCCCCGAAGAAAGGGGGGGGTCGACGGAATATGTCCGAGCATGTAAAGCATAACATACGTAAAGCGAGATCATAACCGAAGTGAGTACGTAAAAGTGAGCACAATAACCAGAATACCAAAGGCTTGTATCTGAAACACAAATCGTATCCGGCCCATAATGGGACTGGGTGACATACGCAAATAATCATCATACTCATACCGTACACATCATATCCTGTCATACGAGATAACATTAACCGATGTGGGATTTGCCTAAACCAATGTGGAATTTTGCCTCATCATTGGGTTTGCCCCACCACTGGGTTTGCCCCACCATTGGGTTTGCCCCACCATCGGTAAACAGACTCATCATATCATCATACATCATCACATATCATATGCGGTCCATAGTGGGACCCGGTGGACAGAACGTGGTCGCCACCCTATCCGGCGCCACAACACAAGATAACACCGTGAAGTTTCACGACCCGCGACCCCGCGTGGCCGTGGATCGGTGTCCTACTTGGACACCCATACGTACCTACCTAACGGATCCGATATCCCAAGTAGCTAATCCGTTTAACATACATAAATCCATACGTATATAAGGTGCATCGCACGATCATACATATATATATACATACCGAAAATTATACGAAGCCGTTAGGGCTATCATAATGACGTAGTCGCAAACTCGAACATACGTACCGACTAAAGTGACAACCCACAAACCTACGTACATATCTACAGGCCTCTAACATACAGAACAGAATCAGAAGACGGGACAGGGCCCCGCCATACCCAAATAGTCATACATACAGAACATATGAACAACGGAAAAATATATATACCAAAAGTATCAGCTCCGGATCAAAGGGAGCTCTCCAAACAGCAGACGGATGACCTAAACTGGCGGCGTATCACGCGGCGCGTCTGTACCTGTGGGCATGTAACACAGCCCCCGAAGAACAGGGGGTCAGTACGAAAGTGTACCGAGTATGTAAAGCGGAAACAGAACATACATAATCAGAATAACCAGAGTCAGATATGCAAAATCGTAACAGACGGAAATACAGAAACAGAGCGGACAGAATCGGATTCGTAGCGGAGTCAGACTTACAGAGTGTACAGACAGAATCATAAGCAGAGTCAGACTTACAGAGCGTACGGACGGACTCTCGTACGTAACCGGACCTCGATATGGCGTACGGTAATCCGGTAGTCCGAATCGATTTCCCGGGAGGTGTGACAGACGAGTAGTCATATTCCAAATCGGACATACGGAATCGTAACGAGCATAGAATCATGCATGCGTAGTCATAATCATATGCGTACGTACATATCGTAAATCGATCCCGATCACATATACGGATCCGGCCCTTTCATAAGGGACGCGGTAATGTGAACCCCGCCCTCATAGTACGGGACGCGGTGGACGGAGAATCGATCAAATGCCATCCCGGTCGCCATCCCCATAATATCACATAATCGTATCATAATCATAATCGGATCCGAATCGATACGTACGGATCCCGCCCGCACATCCGAGGGACGCGGTGAACAATGCGGTGAAGTGCACGAATCACAGAACCTGGCCCGGGCGCAGTGAAGGAAGCATTGAGACATCCACGAACAGATCCATGAGAAACCATATACATACAGACCAACATACAGACTTAGTAAAACTGAAATAGTTCAGAAAACAGATCAAATCAGAGTAATCGGATTATGTCAGAACGGAGTGTCCAGAATCGTTCCAGATATCGGACTAATATCAAGATTCAGATGGGTGGTCATCATACTCATTAGATAGCGAACGGAAACATAATTAAGAGTTACTTATGAAGAACGGACAGAAATAGGACAATTTGAGCCATACCGGGAGTATCGATTTTGTGGCCCACTCGGACCCAATCATAGTAAAATACGTAAATTATGGATGATAAACCAGGAGTCGTCCGTAACCATCTTAGAGTGTTTCGACTCCATTTATGGAAGTTGCATACATATAGTGTGTTTTATCGACAAAAGGTGAAGAAACGTTTCAATCTTACCGAATGGTTTGAGCTATTTTCAATCTCGAATTCCGAGAAGCGAAGTACAATCGAGGCTCGCTTTCAAGCCCGTTGGACTCGAACATGCCAATGAAAGAAGGGCAAGACTTTGTACCGGATTGCGCCTTACGCTTGCCAAATCTCACTTCCCGTTTCGTCCAACAACCGCAAATGGTCATCTTTACCGGTTACTATTCATGAAAGTTAACATTTCACTCCGGGTTCTTATTTGGCTACCGAAATTTCGGAAGACCTCCCCTATAAATATGACACCCCCGAGATTCAACTCGGTTTCGAATCACCAACAACAAGCCAACAACAATACCAACAACAACAATTATCGATTAGAATCGCTTACTAACATAATTAGTCTTCTTTCTTCATAAGGCAACAACTTCAACAACTTCCAACTTCACGCTATCAAACTAATGCCAACATTTATATATTCATTAACTAATGCAAGATTATACAAATACATTCCATTAACATTCCATACATTATTCACGAATTCAAATATTTCCATCGATTCCTTATTCCATCCAAACCTTCTACAAACACAACAACCATAATTCGCACTTAGAACCTTACTTCCATCATTATATAAAAATCATACAAAATTCACATAAATTCCCATAATTTCATACAAGCAACTTCAATGCCAATTCAAGTCATTAAGCCCTTATTTGCATCACCAAGATCATAACAACACAACTAGCAACTAAACAAACTTGAATTCACTCCACTTTTATCACAATATAGCACACGGCCAACTTCTATTTTTCCAACTTCTATCAAATTCCTTCCACTTTCATTTCCAATTCAAATTCTACATTCACCACAACTAAATATAGCACAAAATTCAATACCAATTCCATGCACAACCATGCACACACACACGGCCATGTATATATATATATATACACACACACGGCCATCATGCACATACCCTTAATACACAAAATTTCCATGCTTTTTAATCATTTCCACACACTACAACATGCATATATCTTCCATAACATAACAAAGGCATGAAATTCTTACCTTTCCAATAATTTCTTCTTGCCAAAACAAGCACTCCCTTGACTTGAAAATTATACCATGTTGGAGAGGAGCTTGAGCTTAGTAGTAATTCCAAGAGAGATGGATTTTTGAACCAAAGATTTGAGCTCCAAGAATTTTTTTTCTTTTTCCTCTCTTTTTCTTCACTTAGCCGTGACCCTCTCTTTCTTGTTCTTTCTTGATTTTTCCTTTGTCTTGCTTTGTTTCTCTTGAAAATTCTAGAGGTGTTGACCCTTTATAATTAATCAAGCACATGGAAAAATTTCATTAAACCCATGGGTTGGGCCTAGCCACTTGGCCGGCCACCCCACAACTTTGGGCCTCAATTTTTCTCTTAATTTGTTAAGCCCAATTCTTCATAATTCTTATTTTGTAATTTTCGAAACAAATTTCCAAAATTCCAAATTTGCCCTTAGGCCTTCTCCGGTGTTTTCACGTTCAAATTTCCCTAACCGGCATACACATACTAAGAAAAATTCAAACATGGCCCCTTTTCTCATAAATCACAATTATTTTGAATTTTCCGATTATGCAAAAAGGCGGGATATAACAGTTTCAAATCTCCGTATCCCCGTCACACATCATAACGCCAAACACAGCATAACACCAAATATAAATGGGACCCGGCCCTCTAGCAAGGGGCTCGGTGAACCATAACACAGCATGACACCGGAGTATATTATAGTGTGCACGATCACATACCGGCCCGGGATCCGGTGAAAGAGGTAACTGTGAACGCACGGAAAGAGATCGTAAGTAACCATACGCATATCAGACATCATCACAGACTCCACAGAATGATCAAAACGAACCCTCATTTTGAAAACCAAAACCATAATCAAATCAAGTTTTCTTCCGAATCTCACTCGGGAACAGTTCAAATGAAATTTTGGAAATCATATGCATAAAAATCCTCAGTACAGACTCACAGATAAATAAGTAATCATACTCGGGGGTCGGAAAGATAGTCGTCTTAAGCTTTTTTTTTTTCAAAATAAGTCGTCAAAACTATACAAAAGAAAGTCGCGGGACCTACGAACGAGCGTCAACCCAATCCGGGCCCTCCTATGAAAGTTAAGGTCATTACTCGTCATGAAATCATTTGCGAAAATATCAAAGCGATCCGAGCCTTTTCTTGAAAGTTACGGTCGTTCGTAGTTTTGGAATCGTTTAGGAACAAAACTCTTTTGAAAACAAAACCTTTTTTTTTTTTTTGAAAACAGAACTCTTTTGCAACCTTAAAAATTTAATCATACAAAAGACATAAGGATCATAATTCGACCATATTAGGCATACGAATATCAAGAAACAAATAAGAATCGTTTGCGAACTCATCAAAGCAATCCGGTTCTGTCCATGAAAGTTACGGACATTTTTAGACATAAAATCCTCTCGGAACAAACCGTTTACACAACATTTCAAACTCACCCATATCAAAGACATACGGACCATAGCCTGACCATACAAGGATGCCAACATCAAAAGCAAATATGAATCATAAACATACTCGAAACTTAAGAATGGAGTTTCCCCGAGACACAAACCATGTCATACCTTAATCCCGTCTAAGACATGCCAAAAGAAAAGAAGGGTAAGCTTCACATACCTGGCTTGCTTCCTAAGCTAACCCAAACGTAAGTCTCGTCTTCTCAAAATCTACAACAACATCAATAGGCATCGAACATTAGCCATAAGCGTCGAAGAATTCAATCCCAAGCCATTACTTTTTCTACGTAATTTCGGGCGACATTTCCCCGTAACTTGGACGTCCCGAGAATTTAACTCGGCCAAATCTTCAACAACAATACCAACAACCATTCCAAAGAACATCAATAAGTAATTTCAAATGCATTCTAACACTAACAAGTCATTTCCACGTACTTCGACAACATTCCAATTATATTCAATTCGACTACATATAACCAAACCAACATTAACCATAATATTTCCAACTTCAAAATACTTCATAACATTCCATATGGTGTTTGTCCCATATTTCCATCACGAACCATTTTATAACGATTTTTTGGCTCTTCTCCGTAAATAAACAAATATTAACACAAATAGAAAGAGATTCATACCTTTCCCTCGATAATAATGCTATATATTTACTCCTTCACCTTGAACTTAAGCCACAAAGCCTCAATACGCGGATTTTTGAAGTCGCAACTATACGCTGTCTGGACCGGAATTTGGGAATTATACCTGGTTTCGGGCTAAAAGTTGGTGGTGGAAGGTTGGGGAATTTTCTAGAATATTTAGAATGTCATACTACATGACCCATATTCGGCCATATCCCCACATACACATATAGATGTTTCTCATTCATTTCTTCACTCTATAATGATCACAACATGCTAACTAGACTTCAATTCATGGCTTCAATACAACACAACACACACACACCCCACACGGCTATATACTACACACACCACCTTCACTCAAACATGCCATATTTCATGATTTTCATCCATTTTAACTTACTACAACATACATACAACCTCTACAACACATAAAACATGATCAAATCTTACCTTTCTTCTTCAACTCCCCAAATAGGCTAGGGTTTGCAATTGACACAACGAAGGGTCGGATGACTCGAACAACGCTTCCACCTTACTTAGGGACCTCAACTTAGTGGATTTGCATCAACAAAATATTTTTAGAAGGGCTTGAATGAAGTTTGATTTTCCCTTGTTCTTGGCCGAGAGCCTCTAGGCTTTTCAACTTCTTGCTCTTTTTTTTTTCTACGTGTTGGATGATGAAATGAATTAGTAGTCATCTTGTGAACTAATATAAGACTTATACAAATGTCCCTTGGCCCACACCATGTGTTGGAGCAATTAAAATTGAACACAAAATGGGTGGGCCAATTCAAATGACCACACGGCCAAGTGCAATATAATTGCATGATTTTCAAGTTCCATTAATTCCAATTTTTGTCCCAAATTTTCCTAAGTGTTCCATACCAATAAATTCATGAACAACTTATGTCTCGAAATAAAATCGAAGGTCAAAAGTCTCGACTTTGTACCCCAAAATGGTTTGGTCCCTCACTTACCATAGTTAATCCGAGTTGTCCCAACGTACAAAAATACGGGATATAACATCCTCCCGCCCTTTAGAACATTCGTCCTCGAATGTTAAACTAACCCTACGGGTCATACAAACAATTTGGGGGAGTTTTCTTTTTCAATTATCACAACAATTCATACATCAATTAGCATATCCAATTAAGAAATCTAGATTACCTGTACCCGCGTCCGGTGGCGCCTCCTGATCCTGTCCACGGGTCAAAGCATATAGGCGGTTCGATGTACCGCCAGATCTGGGGGCTCCGCCACTGCCTGCTGGAGTCGGCATGCCTCGCCCCATCGGGCGCATAGCTACGGAAGGTGAAGACGAACCGGCAACCGACTCATGGCGGGCCGCACTACCTGGACCGCCCCTGTACGGACACTCTCTCTTAAAATGACCCTGACCGCCACAAGTAAAACAAGCGCCCGTGGCACGATAACACTCTCCAGGGTGATACCTCCCACAGTAGGAACACGGAGGTCTGGGCGGCCTCATCTGACTACTGGAACCTCTGTCCAACTGTGAGCCTGAAACCCTGGAGCTCTGGCCTGCCCCTGAATATCCCGCACCCTCTGATCTCCTACCGGTGAACCGCGGGGGTGTACTCTGTGCTGGCTGGGAAGGGTGTCTGCTATGCTGCTGCTGAGGCTGTCTGCCTCGAGAATACCCAGCAGATCTAGCCCTCTTGGGCTGGCCCTCATCATAATCCCTATCGGGCTGACGCCCCCTGTGTCGCTCCTCCATACACACAGGCATGTGCTCGAATCCGTGCGATGTCCATCCGTGCCGGGCCGCCATCACCGTACAACTGTCAACCAAGTAGTCATCCAGCCCTATCACATACCGGTGCATCCGGTCAGTCATATCGGCTACATAAGCGGGCGCATACCTGGCCAGCGAATCAAACTCCAAACTATACTCCCGGACGCTGCCCCTCTGCTTTAGCAGCAGGAATCTGTCCACCCTGGCCCGCCTCGCCTCCGGAGGTAGAAAATGGGCCAGGAAGGCCTCTGTAAACTCGCCCCATACCGCTGGAGGGGCACCCTCACCTCTGGACAACATCCAGGACTCGTACCAGTTAGCCGCTACATCGTGCAACCGATAGGATGCCATCTCAACCGACTCTGTCTCAGAAGCACTAATCAATCGCAGTGTACGTCGCATCCGTCGATGAACCCCGAGGGTCCTCGCGGGCTTTGACCCAAAAAACTCGGTGGGCCTGACGGCAAAATCACGGCCCGCCGACCGTCGATCTATCCGCACAATCCCCGATCCGTGCACGTGAACCTCGGGCCGCCATCAATTCGGTCAATAACCGGACCGCATCTTGCATCGCCGATCCTCCGCCCCGGGCGAGGGGCGGGGCGCGGGCTCTCGAACCTCGGGGGCCGGCGGTGGGGCCGCCCCTCGACTGCGGCCGTCGCTCCAAACCCCTGACATATTGGCGGGGTAACGAAGCGGCCGTCGGAGGCACAATCTCCGGCTCAAGCTGGGCGCGGGCCCTAGTAGCTATCCGGGCACGGCTGGTCTCACCTGCTGCTGTAGTCTTGCCCTTCTGGGCAGCTGTGGCCTTCCTCGGAGGCATCGCTGAAATCATAACATTTCGTCAGAGAAAGGTCATCCTGATAACACAGCTCTATCGCACGATCTAAGATCAGAAGGAAAGATAACATCCTAAACGCCCGTAGCTTCCGGCTTATAGACGTGGTGCACAACACACCGATAAACAAGACTCTACCGGACACGGTGCGCGTAGACATTCCGAGGACGAACCGCTCGATACCACTTCGACGACCCAACCCCCGTAGTCGTGACTAGTGCCCGATCTGGGCACCCATACGCACTCAATAACCGAAATCAGCATACAACAATCTATACCGACATAGAGATCATACATGGTTCCAAACTGTCACATACAAACACGGATGGCTTATACATCTATAAATATCAAACGTGGCTTCAAATGGACGCATACAAACACATAAACTGTACAGAAGCCGGTAAGGCTGTCATAATATGCATAACATGTTAAAGCATATATACACGCAGCCGACAAGGCTGCCATGGCGGATGGGCCGCCCAAACATAACTCACACGTCGCATCCGAACAAAACTGTACATAACCCACATCTATGTCTACAGACCTCTAATACAGAATAACAGAATCATATGACGGGACAGGGCCCCGCCGTACCCTGAATAAACATAATCATATACATCGGAAGAGTATATACCCAAAATACTGGCTCCAGAACAAAGGGAGCACTCTGAACAGCAGAATGGAAATCCTACGCCGATGGATCACCCAAACGCGTATCTGTACCTGCGGGCATGAAACGCAGCCCCCGAAGAAAGGGGGTCAGTACGGAATATGTACTGAGTATGCAAAGCAGAAGATGTAGTAACAAATCTGAGTCATAGTCGAAGCAGAGGTACAGAAAGTGAACACAATAACCAGAATACCAAAATGCTGTCATCTGACATGCGCGTCATGCAACAGTGGTACAGAAAACAAATATAACGATCAGAATGTCAACACGCTTACTCCTGAAATACAGATCACACATATACATACTGAAGCACATCATAACATCATACCTTATCATATGAGCTGACATTAACCGATGTGGGATTCGCCTAAACCAATGTGGGATTTTCCTAGACCAATGTGGGATTTGCCTAAACCAGTGTGGGATTTTCCTAAACCAATGTGGAATTTTGCATCATCATTGGGTTTGCCCCACCATTGGGTTTGCCCCACCACTGGGTTTGCCCCACCATTGGGTTTGCCCCACCACCGGATCTGAAACCAACTGATCATATTTCCGAATCCATATACATAACATACAACATAACCTACATACACAGTACCCGGCCGAAAGGGGGCTCGGCGTACCGGTCACATCATAATTCAGAATACGCATCGGTAAATTATACCATCATATCATATCAGACTTCGTATCACATCATGTTTCGGAATACACAACATATTTCGGAATACAACCTAGTGCGTGCGAAAACATAATCGGCCGGACTTGGCGAAAAATGTAACCACGTAATATACGAACGTAATCGTGAGTAACCAAATACTGATTCAAAACAATTTCAAAGACTTAATATGTTAATCACAACGAACCGTCATTTATAAGCCAAAACGGTAGTCAAATGATTTTCTTTCGAATATCACTCAGAACATCTCACACCAAATTTCGTAAATCATAGTTACGTACCAAAATCATATGCATAAGATCATTATCATAAACTTTAAAGGGTAAGTAAACTAATCATACTTGAAATCGGGATAATAGTCATATTGTATCCTTTCAAAAGTCGTCAAAGTACATAAAGAAAGTCACGGGGCCCACAGAGGGGTGTCGACCCGAGCCGGCCCCTTTTATGGAAAACGAGTCATCATACATCATGGAATCATTTTTGAGCATATCGAAGCGATCCGGTTCTATCTCGTGGAAAGTTACGGACTTTTGTAGTTTTCGGAATCATTTAGGAACAAAATTCTTTTAAAAACCAAACTTTTATGCAACTTTTGAAACTTAGTCATACAAAAGACATAAGGGCCAATATTTCATCTTATCAAGCATAAGAAGACCAAGAAACAAATAAGAATCACAGACATGGCCGGATCGCGAGAGTAGAATTCCCTCGGGGCTCGTGTCATAGCCTATTCAAAACTAAGGCATGCCAAAAGAAGGAAGGGCCAAGCTTTACATACCTCAAACACTTCCAAAGCTACTCCAAACTCAAGCTAATCACTACCTACGCCTCGGGCTCCCCAAGGTCTACAACAAGTCATAACATGCCAAACATTAGCTATTGACATTTTGGGCATTTAATTCCAATTTAGCCCTTAATTCTACAGAAATTTGGGCAGCATTTCCCCTGTAAATAGGCTACCCCGAGAATTTAACTCGGCCAAATCAATTAACAACAACAACAAACCAACCTAGCAATATTAATAACCAATCCGAAAGGCAATATAGCATTAATAACTCTCTTTTACATCATTCGACAACATTTGATATATTCGATTCAACGGCCACATTCAAGCCAACATCAACGCTTATACATTCATATACTAATCCAAATCCAACCCAACAACATTCAACAGCATTTTAAACAATTCATACAATATTTCCAACAATCCAACAAAGCTCCAATTTGCCCGAAAACTGTCCCCAAACCCGAGACACATCTATAACCCATTTCTAACTTCCGAATCATGATTTGCATCAACAATCCACACTATAACGATGTCATTCTCATAGTTATACAAGTTACATCAAATGTACAATAGCCTCCAATTCAGCCCACAACACTAACGATATCAATTTGAGTCATTAAACTATTATCGTCGACATAGAATTCATAACGACAACAACTAAACAAGAAGCGATATTAATTCATTCTTTGCCATACTACATGACCCTTATTCGGCCATATCCCCACATACACATATAGATGTTTCTCATTCATTTCTTCACTCTATAATGATCACAACATGCTAACTAGACTTCAATTCATGGCTTCAATACAACACAACACACACACACACCCCACACGGCTATATACTACACACACCACCTTCACTCCAACATGCCATATTTCATGATTTTCATCCATTTTAACATACTACAACATACATACAACCTCTACAACACATAAAACATGATCAAATCTTACCTTTCTTCTTCAACTTCCCAAATAGGCTAGGGTTTGCAATTGACACAACGAAGGGTCGGATGACTCGAACAACGCTTCCACCTTACTTAGGGACCTCAACTTAGTGGATTTACATCAACAAAATATTTTTAGAAGGGCTTGAATGAAAGTTGATTTTCCCTTGTTCTTGGCCGAGAGCCTCTAGGCTCTTCAACTTCTTTTTTTTTTCTAAGTGTTGGATGATGAAATGAATTAGTAGTCATCTTGTGAACTAATATAAGACTTATACAAATGTCCCTTGGCCCACACCATGTGTTGGAGCAATTAAAATTGAACACAAAATGGGTGGGCCAATTCAAATGACCACACGGCCAAGTGCAATATAATTGCATGATTTTCAAGTTCCATTAATTCCAATTTTGGTCCCAAATTTTTCTAAGTGTTCCATACCAATAAATTCATGAACAACTTATGTCTCGAAATAAAATCGAAGGTCAAAAGTCCCGACTTTGTACCCCGAAATGGTTTGGTCCCTCACTTACCATAGTTAATCCGAGTTGTCCCAACGTACAAAAATACGGGATATAACACGTATCTTTCACAGAAAGGCTCGGATTGCCTCGATATGCTCGTAGGTGATTGTATGGCATATGATGAGTATGTTTTCCATAGGCGGGCCCAGCTCGGGTCAACCCCCGTCCGTGGGTCCCGCGACTCTTCTTTTTTTAATCCTGACGACTTTTGAAACAATTTGATTTGGTTATTATTCCAATTTCTAAGTATGGTCATTTTACTTATTATTTGAGTCTATGATAATGATTTTATGCATATGGTTACTCACGACTCCGTTCGTGCATTCTGTTATATCTTTCGCCGAGTCCGGGATTTCTCGTTATCGTGCGCACTTTGTTATACTACGGTGTTATCCGTGTTATGGTTCGCCAAGCCCCTCGCTAGAGGCCGGTTCCGCTTATATTTGGTGTTATGTTGTGTATGGCGTTATCTTTGTGTTATGATGTGTGACGGGGATACGGAGATTTGAAACTTTCTGGTGTTATGGCGCCATCGACGGGCGGGCGACCATATTTTCTGAGCCCTATGCATGATTTGTATTTTGAAAGTAAACACTTTGATATTTTGGAAATGCATTTACTTTATGTACCTCTATTTCGATTATGACTCAGATTTGTATACTACATTTTCTGCTTTGCATACTCAGTACATATTTCGTACTGACCCCTTCTCTTTGAAATTCGCGTTTCATGCTCGCAGTACGGACGTACGATTCGGTGATACGCGTCCAGGACACCCACCTCGTTGTTTGGAGTGCTCCCTTATTCCGAGCCCACATTTTGGTATATATTCGTTCGATGCATATGTATGAGTTTGTTCAGGGGTACGGCGGGGCCCTGTCCCGTCATATGATTTTATTTGTCTGTTTAGAGGTCTGTAGACGTGTATGTGGGTTAGGACTATTCTGTACAGGTGTGTTTGTATGTTATATGTTCTGGGCGATCCCATTCGCCGTGGCAGCCTTGTCGGCTTGCGTTTGTATATGTTTTGGGCCGTTGCGCCATTTGATAGCCTTGCCGGCTTCTGATATATATATGGTTGTGTTTGAGATGCGTTTGCGACAGTTTGATATAATCTGAGACAGTGTTTGATAATTGTGTCCGCTTAAGCTATCTGTATGTAATTCGGTTCTGTGAATGTGTTTGGGTGCCCAGCTCGGGCACTAGTCACGGCCTACTGGGCTGGGTCGTGACAATCCCGTGTCGTCTCTTTATCTTTAATTCAAACCTTTCCATCGTCTCTTCACTCAGACCTTGCTCTCAACTTTCCGGCCACACATTATGCTGCAATCTTTACAAGAATATGCGAGGGTGCTTAAATTAGCCCAAAGATGCCTTAGCGTAGCTTCACTAATCCTTATGCTTTACTTGTCTTCGCCCCTCTTACCTTACAACCGGTATCGGGATAGGCCTTTGGTTCAACCATAGCCATGTTCTGTTTGTCCTCAGTACTAATTCTATCTCGGTAATTCAGCCTAAACCCTCTTTACATCTTTCCTCAATGCACCCAAAAATCTCGTAACCATATTGTTATTACTGGATCAAACTCCTCTTATCAAGTATTCACTCACTTGGTCTCATTCTTAGCATACAAATATTCGTAGGTTGCATAACTATTCTTGTACAACTTGTATAAAATATATCCAATCTTAGCCATAGCCTTTCATTCTCCTGGTTCATTCTGCTTTACATGTCTTCTCCGTACTAAAATTCGCTCGTAGCCTATCTTGTCTTACTTTTTTTTTCTCTCTTCTTTCTTCTTGTTTTCTTCTCTCTCTCTTTTCTCTTTTCTTCATTCACTCCTTTGATGTTCTCACTTCCTACTATAGGAGGTTTTCTATTTTTCTCTTACTACTTATAGGTCGCGGTATCGTTAGCGATCAACCCTATTGCCCACATCTTAGCCTCTAATCCAGCACCGCAGTATTACCTTTCGCAATGTCATATCATTTAAGATCTCTACAATTAATTTCCAGCACTATCTCAATTACCATCCTAGCTTCTACCCCTTTGGCTGGCTTTTCAATCTTACCAACTTGTCTCAGCAAGGAATCTTACCTGCAGCCCAAGCATCCATATCCAAGATATTGTACATCTTACACATGCATCTCTCGCATCCGCTTCCTCCCTTTAGGGGTGTACTTATACCATTATCCGATTACACTCGCCCTATGTCCGTATTTCCACTCTCCATTAGGCGGCACTTTTATTCCGACATTTTGATCCCCTTGCCGTTCATCTACTCACTTTCTTTCTTTTTCCAAATATCATTGCATTAGTATTTTCCAAGCTCAACCTGTAGCAAAAACAGCATCAGCTTGCCTTGTAACATTTGTGCCATTTATATATATATATATTTTTTTCACTTGAACTTTGTTACCCTGTCCGATTAATGCCCTCCATATACCGTAACGTTGGTTGCCGGGGTACACATACCCGCTGATATAGCCATGTATGGAATACCATATGCATACCTATATATATAATTACTACCATCTCACTTACAAAATATTTCCAAACGCTATTCAAACTCACCCTAATTCTAGGACTGTGATGCCCCCTTTTTCTCTTCACCGGTCTAATCCGCCCCGTTCTACGCGACCTCTTAAGGTTTCTGCCCACTCCGCAGACTCAAATTTTCCCTAGATTACTCTAGCTTCTGTCACGACCCAACCCCGTAGGTCGTGACTAGTGCCCGATCTGGGCACCTAAACGCATCTATCGAACGCTATCTCAAATTATATCGAACACATCCAAGTATCCAACCGGAGCCGACAAGGCTATATTTCAAATTTGGATGATTTCCAGAAAAATTCGCAGAGTTTCCTTTGTTTTACGGACTATCCAGAATAACCCTGCACGCAGAAAATACCAACAAAGGCCACACAGGGCCAACAACACAACATATATACATATGCGGACCGGCCGCCACGGCGAATGGGATCGCCCAAACACAACATATACATACGCATCTGTACGGCATGACCCTAACCCACAAACATGTCCACAGACCTCTAAACAGACAGACAGAGTCATATGACGGGACAGGGCCCCGCCGTACCCCTGAATTAATACATACATATGCAACAGAAAGTGTATATACCAAAATATATGAGCTCCGGAAGAAGGAGCACTCCCCGAAACGAATAGATGGCCTAGTGCGGGTGGATCCTCAAGGCGGCGGCGTAGCACTGCGGGCATGAAACGCAGCCCCCGAAGAAAGGGGGTCAGTACGGAATATGTACTGAGTATGTAAAGCACAGAGCACAATAATTAGGACCATAACCGAACTGGACTGTATCGAAATAAGTATAGAACTTAGGAAATCAAAACTTACCTGTGAATCGCATATTATGCATATCCATATCATATCATCAAGTCATTATGCACATATAACGTACCCGGCCCTCCGGTGAGGAACTCGGTAATAAATCATATAAGCATCATGTATAGTAACTACGTAATCATATGCATATGCCGTACCCGGCCCTCTAGGGAGGGACTCGGTGAATAGGATCATCAAATGCCATCCTGGCCGCCATCCCCATATCATAACATCATCAGATTATCATATATGTATATATAGCGTACCCGGCCCTCTAGTAAGGGACTCGGTGAACAATGCAATGAAACTGTGCACGAATACATACCCGGCCCGAGACTCGGTGAAAGGCGTATTAAGCTTGCACGAGCAGAGTATTGAGAAAATCATATGCAATATAAAACATACAACGTTTGCCAAGACTCGAAAGAACCATCCAGACGATAGATCATTTAAAGGAGAACAGACAATAACCATAGATCATACCTTTCGGAGTTACGACGAATTAGGTCAAAGACAAAACCTTTGGGATCATTTGTACATGGCAAAATAGATCGTAGAACTCAATGGAATAGTCAAGACGATCACTTTTTAATAATCAAAAATTATTCAAAAGTCATACTTGCATAACACTCAAAATAAGTCAATTAAGTTACCGTGGAAAAATCTCGAAAATTGGGGGCCCACCTCGGGTCAAATGAGGCGGCGTACACAATTTACGTTTAATACATTTCAAGACATTACTTATGAAAGTTTTAGGGTAATCGGATCCTATTCGTGCAAGTTCTAGGTGTTCGACAATTCTTTCCAACTATTCATAAGCATTTAATTCAATTCTCTTGAATGAATAGTAGTCAAATTCAAGCTCGGATTTCTAGGAGTAGAGTCATCCCCGAGGCTCGTATCTTAGCCTAACATACCTAGGACATGCCAAGAGAATGAGAGAGCAAGCTTTACATACCTTATTCGTCTTCCTCGCTTGTCCAAACTCAAATCCCGATTCCCTCAAAATCTACAAATGGTCATAGTTACCAAACATTACTATAGGCCTTTTTGGAATGCAATCTTAACTCAATATTTGTCTACAGAAATTTTGGGCAGCATCTCCCCTACACGTTTGCCGCCCCGAGAGTATGACTCGGCTCAGAATATCAACAACCAACCCAATAACAATTCCAACAACATCAACAAGCACTACAATCACATTTCAACATAAATAGTTCTTTCTACATGACTTCAACAACATTCATAATTTCCATTTTACTACTTCAACCGCTTACATTCAAACCAATATTAACGTATATATATTTAACTACCAATCCAAACCCATTCAAACCATATACGCGGCCCAACTTCAACACAACTTCTAACATGAATTTCTTTCATTTTCTACACATTACAACACCACACAAACATGATAACTTCAATCAATTAATCACCCCCTCTACACCACACATATCACACGGCCACACCTACACACACACACACAACACACAAATTTCATGCTTTTCTTTCATTTCTACATACTACAACATATATACAAGTCTTCCATAACATGAAAAGAATAAAATTCTCACCTTTTCTCAACTTTTCCACTTGCCACCAAGGTAGTCTCCTCGCTTAAATAATTATACCACGGTGAAGAAAATCTTGAACTTAGTAGGAATCCAACAAGAGATGAATATTTGGACCGAGGATTAAGTGTCACGACCCAACTAGGGGCCGTGACGGGAACCCGATACTCGTACCGAGCACCCCTTACCTATCATTGTACCTGTACCTCTTAACAAGTCGTATGAACAGTGCCTTTTTTTTTTTTTCCAAACTAAACATTAACATTAGCAGCGTCATTATAAACATAGACCAGTTAGCTTCGCTATCACTTTATACAACAGCATTAGGATGCCAAAATACCACATATTTAACTATACATAACTGACTGTACATATCTGTCTACGAGCCTCTAGACATAATACACTTATACATAGAAAGGGCCGAGTCTTGTCGTGCCCGAAAATATATACACAAAAGAGTACCACGGGAGTGAGGCTCGGAACTTTTGTCAAGTGCGGCTGGTAGAGCTCTTAAGGATCAAATCCGCCTGTCTGCTGACCTGCGCGGCATGAAACGCAGCGCCCACAAGAAGGGGCGTCAGTACGAATAGTGTACCGAGTATGTAAGGCATGAATAGTAATATACGAGAACATAAATCATGCATAATGACATAAAAGAATTACAGCTCAAGTCCTCGGGATAGAAACATAACTTTGTATATATAGGTGCCCTTGGGCAGATGCCATGCTTTCTTAACTTTCTTTACTCATTTATATATATATATACATAAATGCATAAAATATAGAATATATATTATATTGCCGAGGCGTCGGCAGCCGATCCATTTAACCATAAATATGCACATCCCGCGTCCGGGCATCCCGCGTCCGGGACGATATCAAGTCATGTAATGCCAACTGATCAGGTGGATATGCGTATATAACGCTCTGCCATTACCTCCCTTTTTCCCATAAATATATGAAAATTCCATGTATGAATATCGGCGTCTATAGCGCCCATGAATATATGAAAATTCCATGAATAAATATCGGCGTCTATAGCGCCCATAAATATATGAAAATTCCATGTATGAATATATATCAGCGTCTATAGCGCTCTGACTTTGCTATTATATAATATACTTATACCATGTTCATTTATTAGCGCGCATATAGCGCTCTGATTCTGTTATCATTATCGTCGTAGAAGTATTCTTATTAAAGTAGTTACAACACTTATTGTTTAATAATCAAAGCACTAAAGAAAACACGAGAACAGTGGGCCCACCTCGAGTCAAATGAGGTGGCGTACTCAACTTACCTATAATACGTGTCATGACGTTACATATGAAGGCCTTAGGGTAATCGGGTCTTATCCTTGCACGTTCTAGAATATTTAGACACTTCTTTCACAATTCAAGACCGAATGAATAGTACCTATTTTCAATCGCGGATTTCTAGAGTTAGGAAAGTCCCCGAGGCGCGAAATCAAACCTATACGTCTAAGACATGCCAAGAAAGGAAGGGGAAACCTTACATACCTCTTTCGGCCTCTTTAGCTATTCCGAATTCGCGTCGCAATCTCGTCAAAATCTGCAAATTGGTCATATTTACCAAAACTCTTATTAGGGTCCTTAGAGTTAGAATCTTAAGGAAACACTTGGCTACCGAAATTTCGGCAGCACTTCCTCTGTAAATATACCATCCTCAACATTCAACATAGCCAAATTCTCAACAACAACAATCCGGGAATTCAACCCGGCCAAACTATTAACATAATTCAACAACAATACTAACAATTTCCAAATTCAATCAATTTACTACTTCTTCCAAAACTTTCCAACTTCAATGACAATAATAACAGCCTCATAATATGTATTCCAACAACACCATGCCAATGTCATTGTCTTCCATACATATAAGAACATAACATTCGATTTACATAACTTCAATCACAAGTCTCCACCTATCATCATTTTCTCTAAGATCATTAGCTTGATTAGCATTATTGACTCTATACAACACAACCCATACACTAAGTAAAAGTTAGTTCAATTTCCTTCACTCCACACCACCACCACACGGCCACAACCTTATCAACATCATTCAACCTCCATCATCCGCATTGCGTTCACAACATCAACAACCAAACACTAAATAAAATGGTTAAAACATAACTTCTACACATACACACACATGAACGGCTACACCCCTCATACATATATTTCATGAAATTCCATAGTTTCCACACATAATAACAACAACCAACACACAACATAACACAACACACAATACATACACACACACACGGCCTACCCTTGTAGGTCACGGCCACACACACCCTTGCACTTCCTTCACATAATTTTCATCCATCTTTCATGCACCACAACATGCATAAACACTCATAACATATAAAAAGGAATTAAACCTTACCTTCTTCCTTAATTCTTCAACTTAGCCCAAAGTTGTAACTTCAAGAACTTGTGTTTCCTTGCTCCAATGATTATCCCACCTTGTTAGGGACCCTTTACTTAGTAGGAAATGATTTTTGGAAGAATTTTTGCAAATTTTTTTCTTGGAAATACCTCTTGGCCGAATGGCCCTAGAGCTTTTCCTCTTCTTTCTCTTGTTGTTATTTCTTGAAAACTCTAGAGAACTCAATGGATAAGATGACTTCTAAGTCATCTTTTATTCTTAAAAATTAGTCCCACATGGGCCTAGCCCATACCATGGCCGGTTGGGCCTTGGTTTTTCTTTAAAAAAAATTCAAGCCCACTTATACTTTTGGGCTAACTCTTATAATCTATGAAATATTTTTCCAACTTCCAAATTTGCCCTTCGTCTTTCTCCATATTTCCACGAGTCGTATTGCAAATTTCCTTTTATGTCCTTGACCTTCCTCATTAATTCCGCTTCTAAATTTTTCATAAGCAACTCGTATGCCAAACAAAATAAAATGTGGCCTTGCTTATTGTCTTCCCGCGATTATCTTGAATTATCCGATTGCATAAAATGCGGGATATAACATTAAGCTCCACAATTTTTTTTTTCTTTCCCTTCTAGCTTCCCGAAAGGCCTTTTTGTTTTTGCTCTCAAATTTTTTTTTCTTGAATCTTCTAAATGAAGATGACTAATGGCCCTTTTATTTATAATTAGTCACATGGATTTAATGACATGGGCTTGGACCACCCTCTTTAAATTGGGCCTCCTTTCTTCTTATTTATTTATTTTTGTTCCAAGCCCAATTATTGGTGACCAATTTTGTAATTCATGAAACTAATTTTCAAAATTTCAATTTTGCCCTTAGCCTTCCTCGACACTTCCACATTAATATTCTTCCATCAACAACTCATGTGCTAAATAAAATCAATCATTATCTTATTTCTTAAAAACCAAAATTATTCCCAATTTTCCCGAACACGCGAAAATACGGGATATAACAGCTTCTCATTTTCTTCTTACGTCTGAATTTGTAAGACTTTTAAGAAAACTTCCCAGGGGGTCACCCATCCTAAAATTTCTCTCACTCCAGCACGCTTAATCTTGGAACTCTGATGAAATACGATGCTTTAATGCTAGTATGATCGCGTCCACCTCACCGCATGACCTTCATCACATAATCTGGAGTAAATTGAAGTCTTAACAAATTCCAAAATGTTCTCAGAGCACACCTCCTTCCGAATTAGAAAGGGTCTCTTACTCTTCCGACTCCACAATTACTATTTTAGCCCTTTTTCCAATCCTCAATACTCACTTTTCGCCTATGGATATGACTACTTTCCGTCCTAGACTTGCAGATTCCCAATGGTGAGGAACACACCTTGATCACCGTTACTTATAGTACTCGTATCCTTGGCTACACATGTCATGGTCTACTCTTTTCCATCGTTATCTCGCTTTCCTCTTATTTCCTTCTTCCAATTACCCTCTCTTTTCTTACACTCGCTATCATTTCCGTTATTATATAACCCTTATTCCAAACTTCCCCTACAGAACTTGATAAGCCTTCCTCATTCGTTCTATAGCTCGCTTTTCCGTTTCACACTTGCCTTTATATTCTAGCTACATAGATCACATCATAGCTCTGGCCACTTTCTCACTCGGCTTTACTTATTCTCATAACAATCCCCATTACATTCACATTATATCTTATTTGTGCTCAATCCTATAAGATAACATTCTTAACCCTTGACCCTTTCTTGTCCACTTTATCCCTAATATCTCACAAGCTGTCTTATCAATACATTCATATCCATCACGATTCTTTTCCTCCATACCCTTGTCTTAATCATACTATTACCTTTTTTAACTATAGGCTCGTCATAATTTATCCCTGCTTATCAATTCAGTCAGTACCTTAAATAACACTCCCTCAAGATTACCAGCCCTTTCCAATTCCTTTTATCATATCGATATCGACCTTCTAATTATTCTTATCCTCAATTTCGTAATTAACTCCTTTCTCGATGTCAGCCGTACTCGTAGCTTAGCCAAATCTCACCATTACTATTGGCACGACCTTTCAAGTCGTATTACAAACCTATATCTCATTCTATTTTTATTTCTGGGAAAATTTTGACAGAGTTTCCTTTGTAATTGTTACTATCTCAAAACCTGCACGCAGAAAATACCAACAATGCCTCACAGGGCCAATATATATATACATGTATATCATATCATATCACAGCCACACAGGGCTCCCAATATCAACAACAGTATGAAAATGATGAACATACCTCGTATGCCCAACTCAAACTGCACCTGTTACACTTTCTTGTTTACTTTCCCTATTAATCTTCAACTTGGATTTCAATCGTACATCGATATCTTGCCCGACATATATCTCTCATACCTCTACTTACCTGCGTGCTTTGTAACTCCCAATATCGCTAATCGCTTTCTTCTGTCGATGCCATTCTTCTGCTGCAAGCAAAGGTTAGTGCAAGACATCTCATTTCCTATGACTTGGCTCTATGGCACGATCTAAGAAGTGAAAGAAGAGTAACCACCCTAGATGCCCCGTAGCCTCCTGTTTATAAATGTGGCGCTATTCACACCATAAACAGGACTCTACTGGACACGAATTTGTAGACAACCCCTAGGACGAACCGCTCTGATACCAATTTGTCACACCCTAATTTGGCATTTATTTCATATCACTCCGTTGTCTTTGATTCAAACTCTTTCACTTCCTTTTTTTCTGCGATTTTGCTCTTAATCTTCATTGCCGCTGATTATATTGCAATCTCTGCAAGGGTATGTAACCATACGCAAGTTAATCCAGGAAATGCCTTAGCATCGCCTTACTAACCTTTAGGTTATTCCTCGTCTTCCCCCTTTGTCTTATAATCAGTATCGGGCGGAATCTTTAATTGATTCTGGTTAAGTTCTGCTTACTTTTAGTACCAATTTCATTCTGGTAACATAGTCTAGACCATTTCTGCATTTTCTGTATCATATTCAAAATACCATAATCATACTGTCATTGTTGGATCCTTACATTTCTTATCAATCATGTACTCACTTGGTTTGCTTATTGTGCAAATATTTGTGAGTTACATGACCATTCTTGTATAATTTGCAGAAAGTATGTTCGATCTCAAACATAGTCTCTCCCCTCTCTGACTCATTCTATCTTACATATCTCATTCGTACCAAGATGCGCTGATTTTACTTGTCGTATTTCTTTCTCTTTTACAAGCACCCACTACCTGGTATCATATTACTCACGACCTTCACCGACAATCCCTAGTACTACTTTAATTATCGTCTTGGCTCCCATTCGTTTGTTGTCGGTTTCAGATTGTACCAACTGGTTTCAGCACCGGATCTCGCAGAAAATTCAAACGTTCACATCAAATGTGCCGTAATATCAGTTGATTTCCATCTTAACTTTGCGTTTCTCTTATCTGCTTCCCCCCTTTTTGGGTGCTCCCATATCATTGTCTATTCATATTCTATCCTATGTCTCCATTCAAAGTTTTCAAACTCACATGATTCTTTCCGAATACATTTTGCATACCATACCATACCCATATAGCTTTTATATCTTCTATAACTTAGTTTACCTCCGTATGAAATGCTAACACATTCGCGAAGCGGTAAAGTTCCCCCAATATCTCGTACAAAATCTAGTCTGATGGTTAAGGCTCAGACAATATCGCTATTGTAACAATTGATCCGAGCCACACTCTAATAATTCCCATTAGTGATTAATGTTCGGATAACGTCATTGTAGCAACAACATATCCAAATTGTATTGCAGTTATTCCCGTCAAAAGTTAGCTAATGCGTCTAATCGTTTCAAACTCTTCATCCCGTAACATTTATATCTAGACAATAAATATTCCAAGCCCTTTTTATAATCTCATCTTATTCCCATAGGTACCGTCTATTTTTCCCAATAAACTTACAACATATTAGTTGTTTCGCAAATTCTCAGTTCCCAATTCTTGTTTCTCATGGTTTTCACTACTTCCGAGGTGGGGTCGTATACACGTAATGTGCAATGTTCCTTTATGCCTCATGTTCTCTTACTCCTTTCATATACTCATTGTCAACTTACAATCTTACCCGAAATCATATTAACTTCGTCTTGGTAGTGGTCTTGTCTTATGACCTTTTTGTCGCACTACCTCTTCTGTCCATAACTATGTATTTTCCATTTATCCCGGACTCATGGTCACTTAATTATGCCCATTTAAGTGCTTCCTTTGGTACTCTTCTCATTTCTTCGTCTATGTCCCCTTTTTTTTTCCTTCCACGAATTCCATTTCTAATTCGTTGATCACAATTCGATAAGCGCCACAATATCAACAATGGGAGACATTCTTCGGTCACCATCGAAGGAACCGAGCATTTCATTCGGCCACCACGGGCATCCTAGTACTTAATTCGCATGATTTACCTTCAGATTTATTTTTGAGTTCTGAACGAACTATTTAGGTCCAATTACTTACTCGTATGATTTACTTTCTTTCATCATAGTCACACTCGGTTACCGGGCATTATTGCCCGTCGATTTGGTCCTCCTTCCAAAGCACAATATAGTTGGAACATATTCTAGCCCATTTAAATGAATTGCGAACTCGCTGCTCATATACGCTTCTTCAAAGCAGGATTTTTTTTTCTCCAAATGAAATAATGCCTCTTACGAATAACGTGAGAAGCGTCCATTAAAGCTCTAGCCCAACATAACATATTACTCTTCCTTTCCTTATTCTCCTTATTATTCCCGTCAACATATAATCTTAATTCCACGCTTTTCCCTACAGAATGTAACAAGTCTTTCGTACGTTCTATAGCTCACTTTTCTATTCACACTTTACCCGTATGTTCTAGTCATATAAATCATGCCATATTTCGTCGCCAGACGTTTCTTATCTCGTGCCCATCCTCATTAAGGTTTCTATCTATTCTGCATATTCTAATTTCCTTTTGGTTATCCTAATTTCCCATTCATCTCATGCATCTACATTTATGAAACCCTTAATGCACTTCCCAGGGGGTCACCCATCCCAGAATTGCTCTGGTCGTAGCATGATTAACCTTGAAACTCGGGTGCAATATGATGCTCTCTTTTGCCCTATGGCACTTGTTATAATCGTGTCCGCTCTATCACATGACCTTTATTACATTATTCGGAGCAAATTGAGGTCCTACAGATTTCGAGACTTTTCCATAACGCGTCCCTTTTTCCATAATTACTGTTTTACCCTTCTTATTCCACAATATTCATCTTTCGTTCTAAACTCCCAGATTCCCAACAATAACAGATATACCCTCGTCGCCATCACTGATACGTACTTCCGGTATTGTCCTATTTAGATCTCCACGCACCATTCCTACATAATAATTTTCCGCAAAATCGATTGTCAAATATCTTTAAATCCTCCCATAGACCTTATTTCTACTGGGCATCGAATATCATTCGTCTCGATCTTTCAGACTGCTAACCGTCTTTCCTATAATCATTTTTCACGCCATACCCAAATCTATAACTTCCCGGACACGCATCTCATTTGTTATCTACTTACAATATTTTCTTTCCCCCCTGTTTGGCGTATCTGACTAAATATTCTAATTAACAATTTTTATAAGCTCTTTTTCCATTTTTAAAATTCAAACTCTGTACATAGCAAATACCGACGACACCTCGTAACATACGATTATGTGACACATTCCTGCCAGTCAAAGCTTCCAATTTCCGGTAGCGGAAAAAAAAAATATCAAAATTCATTTCTGTAACTTTCATGTCATCCCTTACTTTATTCCATCGTATGTAAGGCCCACATATAGGAATTTCATCCTCCTATGACTTGGCTCTATCACACGATCTAAGACAGAAAGAAGGTCAACAATCCCTAGATGCCCCGTAGCCTCCACTTGTTTATAAATGTGGCGCGCTTCACACTATAAACGGGACTCTTTCGGACACGACTTTCGTACAACCCCTAGGACGGACACGCTCGATGCCACTTTGTCACACCGATTTTACTAGGGTGTGATGGGCACCGACCCCATGTGCGGAGCCGGCGAACCCAGTGACTCTTATTACAAACGTAATTTCTGAGACTCTTAATCAAACACAAATGACAATTTCGGAAATGGTTTTAGGGACATACCTCTTTTTTTTTTGTAATTTTCAAATCAAACAGAATCTAAAATACATGGAATTTATTACATAATACAGAATGACAAATCGGCTGATGGAGCTTGATACAAAACTGATGTCTTGAACCCACGACTCGTCACGCAAAGTCTCTACGTGATAACCGAACATATAACATACACACTTTGACTCGGCCGCACTCCAGGAGCAAAAGGAGCTTGCCAATGCCGCTGGAACGTCTTCTATACTGTCTTCTAGTCATCTGGGTGTACCTGCGCGGCATGAAACGCAGCCCCCGAAGAACAGGGGGTCAGTACGGAATATGTCCGAGTATGTAAAGCATAAAATACGATAAACGTAATCATAGTAGGGCGAACATAAATGCAATGGCCGGAGTATCAGAAATGCTTACTCATAAAACATAGGAAAATGCATAAAAGAAAATATGCCGTAGCCGGCCCCATTATGGGATTCGGCAAACAGAAAGTGGTCGCCCCCTGACACTGGCGCCACAACATATCGGAACATATCAGAATGTGCACATATCATAGCATATCAGATGGCCATATCATATCATATCATATCAAAGTGTACATGGCACAGCATACTCCACAACCCATGTACATGTATACCTGCCCCCTCACACCGAGGCACGGCGAACAATGCAGTGGAAGACGCTTGATAACATATCCTGGCCCGGTGTCACACCCCGACTTTACTAGGGTGTGATGGGCACCCGACCCCATGTTCGGAGCCGAGCGAACCCTCGGACTCTTAGTACACACATGTTCTCTTGGAATCATAAGACAAAGTAAAGTAAAATACATAGTAAAATTTTTTCAAAATCTTTTCGTCGTTTCTCGAGTGAACGCAGTTTGTAAATATGAGGCTCCGTAAAATAAAAACACATCAACCAGTGGAACTCTGTTTTTAGGCTGACACTCTAGACCCACGACTCTGTCTGCAAAGTCTCTAACTGTAATCATAGACCATAGCACATGTATGCTGACTCAAAGAACTCTCCGGGTGAGTGGAGCTTGCCAACATTCTTTGGAACATCTTCTATGCGACTTCTACTCGTCCGGGGGTACTGCGCGGCATGAAACGCGCGCCCACAAGAAGGGGCGTCGGTACGAACAATGTGCGAGTATGTAAGGCATGAATAATAACATAGTAAGAAATGTATACATGAACAATAACCGCATAGAAACATAGAACATGTCATGTCAAGTGAGCGTGACTGCACACGGGAATCATATCTTGCATAGAGAACATAGAACATATCATAGGATAGCGAGTAACTCGTGCATATGAGTGCCCACGGGGGCGGATGCTATGCATGCTTACTTGGTCATATCGGGTCATAGTACCGCACGAGGCGGCTCGCCCACATAGCGCCGGAATACTCCGGCCGCCATAAGTCCGCGTCCGGCATCCCGCGTCCGGGATGATAAACAGTGACCAGGTGGCAATTAAACATAGTTCCTTCCCAATTTCCAAGTATTCAAGTATCCCATCCCCCCAACCCATGTTCATATTTAGCATGCAAGAGAGCCCAAGGAAATCATGTACTTATCGGAGTGACGTAAGGTCGGAAACCTCCGATCGCATTATGGAATAATCATGGCCGCTTTGTCTCTCCTTGAAGGAACGGTAATCATAAGGCGAGACTATCAACATAGAACATGTCATAGCATATCGGGTCATTGATATAGCATTTCTGACATCATCATTGTCATCATAGAATCATAGTCATCATAGAATCGTGGCCATCATAGGATCATAGTCATCGTAGAATCATAGGCATCATAGAATCATTGGCATCATAGAGTCATAGTCATCATAGAACCATAGCCATCATAGAATCATAGTCCCCATAGGATCATAGTCCCCATAGAATCATAGACATCATAGGATCATAGACATCATAGAATCATAGACATCATAGATTCATAGTCATCATAGGATTATAGTCGTTGTTTAAGTCATAAAAACTGGCAATATTGTAAAACTTAGTTTTTAAAGAAAAATGTATATTTTGGAAAACACCTGTAAACTTTTAGTAAAGAAAATCATACCTTGGGGTCGAGGGTTTAGTTAAAAACAACTTTTAATTTGATAATAGGAATGATAACCAAAAACTTTTATTAGCTATAGCATGGAAATAAGCTTAGTGAGCTAATAGGAAGGGGTTCGAAATAGTGGGCCCGCCTCGGTCGAATGAGGCGGCGTAGACAATTTACGTATAATACGTTTCATAATGTTGCTTATGGAAGTCTTAGGGTGATCGGGTCTTATTCTTGCAAGTTCTAGGGTGTTTCGATCTTTCTTTCACTATTCAAGCACTTTTGGTTCAATGCCACTGAATGAATAGTAACTATTTTTCAATCTCGGATTTCTAGAGTTAGGGAAGTCCCCGAGACACGTATTCAAGCCTATAACATCTAAGACATGCCAAAGAAAGAAAGTGAGGCCTTACATACCTTTTTCCGCTTCTTACGCTCTTCCAAACTCAAGCTCCAAATCCGCCAAAAATCTACAAATGGTCGCATTTACCAAACCTTAGTTAGGGGCATTTATAAGTTGATTCTTTAAAGCAACACTTTGTCTGCTGAAATTTCGCAAAGCATTTCCCTGTAAATACATCGTCCCGAGAATATGGCTCGGCCCAATTCAACAACAACAACCCGAGAATGGAACTCGGCCACAATATCAACAATAAAACTACAATAGCATCTCCAAACATATTCAATTTAATTCAATAACATTTCATTCGCCTTCAAATGAACTACGTACATTCAATCTCACATTATTGATCGTTCGTTCAAATATTATTCCGAAGCCATTCAAATACGATTTAGAAGCATTCCAAGCAATCCATACATCATTCAAAGTAACCCATCCATTACCCCATGGAACCCGAAACCATCAATTTCCATAGAGACAACAATAATACATTTCTTTCCTCAAAATTCATCGACGATACTAATAATCCACTCCTTAACAACATTGTTTCCATAAATTCAAGAAAGCATATTCAAATCATATTACGTTCCAAATCAGCCCATAACCATCACAACTTCCATTTGAATCATCAAACTTTCATTTTCACTACATAGAATCCATCACAACAACAACTAAAATACTAACTATCATTACTTCATTTTTTCTACACCATGGCAGCCCACTCACGGCCACACACCATACATACATATTTCATGAATTTCATATAATTCTACATACCACAATCATCAAACTTCCGTTTCCAATATAAATTCCATAACAACAACAACAAGAATTCTACATAAAAATTAATTAACCTTGCCTACACACCACACCTATTATTTCTATAATTTTCATTCAACTCAACTTGCTACAACACACGTAAACCTTCCATAATACATAGAAGAAGAGAAATTCTCACCTTTTCTTCAATTTCTTCACTTGGCTAGAACCTTGAACTTGCCATAAGGGATGGTTTTCTTGCTCCAACAATTGCACCACATTAAAGAGCATCCTTGACTTGGTAGAAATACTTGAAGAACATAATTTTTGAACCAAAGGATTGAAGGCTTGAATTTTTTTTTTTCTTTTCTTTTCTTTTTCATGCCTTGGCCGAATGGCCTTGGCACTTGTTCTTCATCTTTTTTTTTTCTTGCTTTTCTCTTGAATGAACATACATATATATATATATCCTCAAGCATGTGAGGGGCACATGCCCCTCTCTCAATTTCTCTAGATTATTCTCTCTTTTTCTTGAATTTTTTTCCAAATTAAAAGATGACTTATTTGTCATCTTTTCTATTCTTTTTTTTTTGTCACATGATCCATATGCCTTTCTTGGGACTTTCATGAAACTCATGTGAAATTCCCGTTTTACCCCTCGACTTTTCTCAATATTACCATTTTGTCCCTAACCTTCCGCATTATTTCCACGGCCCATTTTGCGAATTTCTCTTTTTGCCCTTAGCCTCTCACAATATTTCCATACTAATAATAGTCATAAATAATATTCACGACAACTCGTACATTAAAATAATTTTTGAAGATGGTCTCGCCCTTAACTTTCCACGACGACCTTGGAATTTCCAAACGTGCAATATACGGGCTATAACACCGGGCTCAGTGAAGGAAGCATTGAGGCATCCACGAGCGGAGTAGTGAGAAAATAAATGCAATACAAAATGTACAACATATACAGAGGTCGGACAGAATAATCAAACGACATATCATGAAAAAGGGTCCGGACGGGGCATAGCACATACCTTTTGAAGGCCGCGGAGGATTCTTATCAAAATAGAACTTCTGGGGTCATTTGTATATCAAAATATAGAACTTATACAGAACTCGATAGCATAACTTAGATAACAAATCATACGAAGGAAATTGTACGATGATCAAAGTGTATGACTTTCGGATGTCACGACGGATTAAGTCAAAAATAATCCTTCTAAAATCGTTCCCATTTTTTTGAATGTAGTGTGAGACTTTTAAAATAATTAAAACGGCTATCATCAAGTAGTTAGAAAAATAACCAAAAGTTTTCCTTTGCATTTTACTCAAAACCAAGTCAAATAAAATAATACGGGAAAACTCGGGGGTAGTGGGCCCACCTCGGGTCAAATGAGGCGGCGTACACATAACACGTACTTTAATGTTCACAGTATCACCTATAAGAGTTTTAAGATGGTCGAATTCAATTTACACAAAATCTAGATATTTAAACAATTTTTCCAACTGTATATGATTATTTAATTCAATTTTTCTGAATAGAAAAGGGGTGAATTTGGGCGTAGATTCCCAAGAGTAGAGTTGTCCCCGAGATCCGAATTCAAACCTACCACATCTAGGACATGCCAAGAGAAGGAAGGGTGGAGCCTTACATACCTTTCTTGCCCTTTACGCTTGCCAAAGTTCAAGTCCCGTTTCGTCCAAAACCTACAAATGGTCAAGTTTACCATATATTAGCTATAAGGCTTTAGGCATTCATTTTCGAACTAACGCTTGTCTAACGAAATTTCGGCAGCACCTCCCCTATAAATTCGCCGCCCCGAGAATACAACTCGGCTCAGAATATCAACAACCATACCAATAACAACATCCACAACATCAATAAGCAATTACAATGCATTCTAACATAAGAAATTTCTATTTCTACATATCACCTCAACTTCCAATCCAACTACATACATTCTACCCAACAGCAACACTTATATATATATATATATATATATATATATATTTACTAATTCACGATCATTTAAACATAATCAAGGGCATTTCCCACAAGCTACAAGATTTTCCAACAACTTCTACCAAACCCTACACTTACCCGAAACTTCCCAACTTCCACTAAACGATCTTCACACATTTTCTTCCTTCCAAATTCATAACTTACATTGACATTTCATACACTAGTCATACCATTTTCCATCAATGCAAAAGTCTACATTCAAGTCTCATTAACCCTTAAACAACTTTCCAACAATTCACAACTTCACTAAATTCATCATATTTTCATTTGCATTATAGAATACATGTTGATAACAACTAATCTACTATATGGAAATTAGTTCATATTTTTCCCCACACCACACACACATGCACACGGCCACCTCCATAATGCCAACTTCCATCAAAATCATTAAACTTCCATTATCAATGTAGAATCACAATAACTACAATTAGAATACCACATAAAATCAACTTATTTTTGCCTTCATAACCCATGCACATGCACGGCTATATACTGCTTCACACCACCATCATGCAACTTCCATATTTACATGATTTCTACTCATTTCCACATACTACAATGTAAATAAAGGCCTTACAACACCTAAAAGGGAATTGAATCTCACCTTTTTCTTCTAACTTCTTCACTCCACCAAATTGTCCAAACGACGAAACGAACAACTTATCTTCCGAAATAATTATACCACGTTGGAGAGGACCCTTGAATTAGTAGGAATACAACAAGAAAATAATTTTGGGAACAAAATTTCAAGGGACAAAAATTGGAGACCATGGCCGAATGGCCATGGTTGTTGTTCTCCTTCTTTCTTGTTTTCTCCTCTTCTAAATTTTCTTGAAGTTTCTTGAATGTCCACTTGGCCCCCCTATTTCCCTTTATATTACAAATTTTAATTTTCATGGGCTTGGCCCATTTTCTTTCCTTTTTCATCCTATGGCCGGTTGGGCCTCTCACTTGGGCCTTGCTTATTCTTTTTTTTTTTCAAGCCCATTTACTTAGTCCATATTGTTGGTAAGTCACGAAACTAATTCTTGAAATTCCAATTTTTACCCCTAGCCTTTTCCAATATTTCCACATCCACAGTTTCCATAACCAACTTATGTTTCAAACAAGACCAGAGTATACTCTTGTCCTTAACTTGTCAAAACTATCTCAACATTCCCAAACGTGTGAAGTACGAGGTATAACAGTTATAAAGGTTGTATGCATGTTATAGTATGTTAAAATGGATGAATATCATGAAATATAGTAAGTTAGAATTGAGGTCGTGTATATGGGGTTTGGCCGTGTGATGTGTATGTTGTGATTAAGTGATGAGTTAAGTTCTATGTAGTATGTTAATTGTTGTAGTGTGAAGAAATGAATGAGAATTATCAATATGTGCATGTTGGTATGTTGGCCGAATGTAACCTCCCATGTGTCACAAAGAATGAATTAATATCGCTTAATGTTTTAGTTGTTGTCGTTATGAATTCCATGATGAGAATGAGAGTTTAATGACTCAAATTGATGTTATAATTATTGCAGACTGATTTGGAGGTTATTGTGCATTTGATGTAATTTGTATATTTATGAGAATGATATCGTTATAGTGTGGATTGTTGATACAAATCATGATTCGGAAGCTAGAAATGGGATATAGTTGTGTCTCGGGTTTGGGGACAGTTTTCGGGCAAATTGGAGCCTTGTTGGATTGTTGGAAATATTGTATGAACTTGTTTGAAATGTTCTTGAATGTTGTTGATATGGATTCGGATTGGTATTTGAATGTATAAGCGTTGATGTTGGCTTGAACGTAAGTCGTTGAATCGAATATATATTGAAGGTCGTTGAATGATGTAAAAGAGAGTTATTGATGTCATATTGCCTTTCGGATTGCTTATTGTTGTTGCTAGGTTGGTTGTTGTTGTTGATTTGGTCGAGTTAAATTCTCGGGGTTGGCCTATTTACAGGGGAAATGCTGCCAAAATTTTCGTAGAATTAAGGGCTAAATTGGAATTAAATGCCCAAATGTCTCTAGCTAATGTTTGGCATATTATGACTTGTTTGTAGACCTTGGGCAGCCCGAGACGTAGGTTGGATTTATCTTGAGTTTGAGCTAGCGTTGAGTGCGTACGAGGTATGTAAAGCTCAATCCTTTCTTCTTTTGGCATGCCTTAGTTTCAAATAGGCTATGACACGAGCCTCGAGGAAATTCAATTCTCGCAATCCGAGCATGTTTATGGATCTTATCCGTTTCTTGGAATTCGTATGTTGATATGATGAAATATTGGCTTTTATGTCTTTGAAATATTTGATTTTCAACTTTTGCATAAAAAGTTTGGCTTTTTAAAAAGTTCCGTAACTACGAACGATCGTATCTTTCACAGAAAGGCTCGGATTGCCTCGATATGCTCGTAGGTGATTGTATGGTGTATGATGAGTATGTTTTTCATAGGTGGGCCCGCGACTCTTCTTTTTGTAATCCTGACGACTTTTGAAAGAATCTGATTTGGTTATTATTCCAATTTCTAAGTATGGTCATTTTACTTATCATTTGAGTCTAAGATAATGATTTTATGCATACGGTTACTCACGACTCTGTTCATGCATTCTGTTGTATCTTTCGCCGAGTCCCGGGCCGGTTCTGTTGTCGTGCGCACTTTGTTATGCTCCGGTGTTATGCTGTGTTTATGGTTCACCGAAACCCTCGCTCGAGGGCCGGGTTCCGCTTATATTTGGTGTTATGCTGTGTGTGGAGTTATCTTTGTGTTATGATGTGTGACGGGAATACAGAGATTTGAAACTTTCTGGTGTTATGGCGCCATCGACGGGTGGGCGACCATATTTTCTGTGCCCTATGCATGATTCGTATTTTGAAAGTAAACATTTTGATATTTTGGAAATGCATTTACTTTCTGTACCTCTATTTCGATTACGACTCAGATTTGTATACTACATTTTCTGCTTTGCATACTCAGTACATATTTCGTACTGACCCCCTTTCTTCGGGGGCTGCGTTCATACCGCGTATAGACGCACGGTTGGTGATCCACCGATTTAGGACACCCTCTTCTCGTTGTTTGGAGTGCTCTTATTCCGGAGCCACATTTTGGTATATATTCGTTCGTTGCATTTGTATATATTTGTTCAGAGGTACGGCGGGGCCCGTCCCGTCATATTATTTGTTTGTACGTTTAGAGGTCTGTGGACATGTATGTGGGTTATGCCCATTCTGTATAGTTGTGTTTGTATGGTATATGTTTTGGGCGATCCCATTCGCCGTGGCAGCCTCGTCGACTTGCATTGTATATGTTTTGGGCCGTTGCGCCATTTGATAGCCTTGTCGGCTTTTGATATATATACGGTTGTGTTTGAGATTTGTTTGAGACAGTTTGATATAATCTGAGACAGCGTTTGATATTTGTGTCTGTATAAGCCATTTGTTTGCGACTCGGATTTATGAATGTGTTAGGGTGCCCAATTCGGGCACTAGTCACGGCCTACGGGGTTGGGTCGTGACAAGAATAGTACCCACGAATTGATTGGGCAAAGAATTCGGTGAACTCGGGAATACACCTATTGATAGCAAATCAACAGTAGTAAAGAAAACACCAAAGGAATTGTGAAACCATGAATATAGAGTCTACATGTACGTGAGGACGATGAGCTAGTTATTGCACAAGAAAAAACTGTATGTGTTAAGAAGAAACCATGTTATTGCTCATACAAAGGAACCACGGAATCCAAGGAAGATTAATCGTCAGAAATTAAGGCGCTCCAGTATAAGGAATTATCGAGTACTACTGCAGTAAGACTAGAAATGCCACGCATTCGGTGTAAAAAAAGAAAACCCCAAAGGGGTAAGGAATATTAACTAGTTGAGCAGAATCAATCAGTGCCGACACAACTGAACGGTATGCAGACGAGAGATAGAGTAACATTTCAGCAGAAGAGCTCACAATACAACTGGCGATCAACTGGGAAATAAAGAGTAAAACTCAGAGTATTTTAGGAACTCTCGGCGATGATAATCAAATATCAGGTTGATCGCTATGTATATGAATGATGGGGTTAATAGATAAGTTATAAAAAATCGTCAGCAGAATATGAGGGAAGATTGAATGGACCATAAGTAGAAAGGTTTCAAAACCCCGAAATGAATAAAGGAGGACTGTCACTTCAGGAAAATGAAACAGTGTCATAAGTCTATAAATTATAGTCGCAATTTATCAATCTAAGGTGTATAGCCTCCTAGGAACCGTGAAGAGGATCATAAGTTGCATCGTTCGAATAAGTTCAGCTCCGAATGCATGAGTAAGACTTCAAGTAAATCAAGTCAATACCAACAAACACCGGTGAGAATATTGACAGCAATGTCAGAATGAGCTCTATTTTAACATTCGAGGATGAATGTTCCTAAGGGGGGAAGGATGTTACATCCCGTAATTCTGAAGAAGCACTTGTTAAATTTAAGCGTAAGTATGTCGAGCTATGGCTAAGTAAAATAACTTTGGAATATATGAAGCGAAGCATTATTAAGTATATTTTATGAGTAAAGGATGTATATAAGGAATACCGGAAGATCCTATAAGGAAATGAGTAGAAGAAATTAAGTAGTATGACTTTGGAGAAAAGATGGGCAAGGTTTCGTACGATAATTCTGGTCCAACTTGGGGAAGGAATATCTTTTAGAGTATGAGGAGTTTTGAGGTGAAACAAAAGCCTAAAATGAAGTTCGTCGAGTCTAGTTTCTAATACAATAAACCGCTCATCGATAAAACATCGGAGGAGAGAATTATGGACGCTACAAATTAGAGTGACAGAGCAGAACCGCATGCTACAGTAAATGACTTGCTACAGTGCCGCTGCAGTACTGCTACAGTAACCGACCTTGAGCTCCTATTTAAGGCCAAAATCTGGTCTTTGGCTTCATTTTATCCACTCCTCTCCACCAAAAAAACTTCCAAGAGACCCAGGAAACATTGAAGGATCATTTTTTTTAGCGGATTAAAGTAACGGGACTACATCCGTGGCTCGGGAAGCGTAGAGAGTTTTGTAGTTCTTGTTTTATACATCAAATCTTGACAGATCAAAGGAGCCTATTGAAGATAAATAAGATTTCAAGTTCTTTCAACCTTGATTGAGGTAAGGATATTCCTTGTTAATGATATTACGAATTGTATCAAGGAGATTTAGTTGTTGAAGCTTCGTAAAGTCGATTGATTGGTTGAGAAATTGGGTAAACATCGTGTGGGATGTTTTATTGAGTATATTTTGGTATTGATGATGATGTTTTTGATGGTAGCGCTGTTGTTGTTGTTGTTTTGTTGGTATTATGATTTCGGGCTAGGGATATGAACAGGGGAGATCTTTGCCCAAATTTCGGCAAAGTTTAAGAGAGTTTAATTTGAAGGCTTAAGACAAGCATATGATAATGAGCCTAACAATGGTATGAATGATTTTATATGTAGATTACGAGACTAGGAATGATCTTATGTAGATTGCAAGACAGAAAGTAAGTTGGAAAAGTCGAGAAGTAAGCTTCCATATATGTTAAGGCCTTCCCTTTCTTTCATTTTGGCATGATCCTATGACATGAGCGAACAACGAGTAACCGAGTCTCCATATTACTCTACTCTTAGAAGTACTAGGATTATCTCAGTTCTTGATGATCCTATACCCCTTGTTATGAGTGTTCCTTCTGTTCATGGGTCCTGAGTTTTATATCATGATTCTGTTAGTTCACATTTATGCATTGCATTCATTTACATATATGCATATTGAACCGTGACCAGAAGGCGTTATATACGCGTATATTATGTATATATATATATATATATGGGGTATGGGGAAATGGGCGAGGCGTTATATATGCATTACCACCTGATCAGCTGGTGCGCAGTGATGATCATTATGATGCCCGAAGGGGCTCTCCGAAGGGGCCATTATGCTATTATGCCCAAAGGGGCCTATATGGGATATGGATCCGGCCGTACGTTCCTCGGCAATATAACCTATGCATATCATACGCCCTTAGAGGCATTTTTAGTAAGCAGATGCATTCATACAAGTATGTTCAGATAGTCAGACATATAGATGCATTCATACAGATATGTTCAGATAGTCAGACATACAGATGTATTCGATCGATCAGTTTAGCTTATGATTTTCAGATTTCATTCATGAATTCTATGTGTATGTTACTCTTCTACGCCCTACACACTCGGTAGATTTTTTAAATCGACGTCCCTTTTCTTGGGGGGGCGCTGCATTTATCGCTGCAGGTACAGATCGACAGATTGACAGAACTCTTTAGTAAACAGTACTTGACATCAGCTGGTGGTGAGCTCCCTTTTGTTCAGAGTTGCCAGGTCTATGTGGAGTCTTTCTTTTGTGTTTATGGACGACGGCTGAGCCAGAGCCCTGTCCTGCCCATGACTCAGTTATGCTTCTTTAGAGGCTTGTAGACACATGTATAGTACAGTCAGTCAGTCCGTGGCACTGTGCCCCATCCTTTGATGCATAGTTACTTATGAGAGCTGTTTCGGTGCGTACAGTGGTTTGAGCAGTTTCGTATATATTCCATGAGGCGGCCGGACCGCATACAGTTACGTTTTGTTTCTTGAGAAGGCGTCCAGACTGCAGAGAGTTATATGTATATATCTGTGTTGGGATTTTTCTGAGTGTATGTGGCCACTTTAGGCCTATCCACGTTCTTTGCTAAATGTAAGTTTAAATGTTGGATCGCACGGTCCAGGTAGGCATTGGGTGCCGGTCGCGGCCGTTCAGATTTGGAGCGTGACAATCAGGTTACCTTGTATGGAGTAAGAACAAGTTTAGGGGTGCTTCATCCGTAGTGGTTAGGCACTCATCACGGTCCATGGGTTTGGGTCGTGAGAAAAGTGGTATCAGAGCAGTTCGTCCTAGGGATTGTCTACAGTCCATGTCCGGTAGAGTCCTGTTTATGGGTGTGAAGCTGGCCACACTTATAAACAGGAGGCTGCAGGACATTTAGGAATCATTGACCTTTCCTTCTATCTTAGATCATGCGATAGAGCCAGAGTCTAGGAAAGATTATTTTTTACCCTATTTTCCTGTAGGTAAGCACAAATTGATAAAGATGAAGCGATCAACCTCAGACAGTGGGGGTGCTAAGAAGACCCTTAGAGTAGATTCAGGACCATAGGCTCCGGGACCGAGCAGGAGGAACCTTAGCTATTCCATCGAGACTTATCCTTCTGAGGAACCCGTGACGATTCCCCCAGAATTTCTGACTTCTAGAGAGGAGGATCCATCGAAGGACAGCTAGGACACGGACCCGTCTGAGGGTTCATATGGGACGCCAGAGGAGGAGATTTCTGATACTGTACTAGAGTTAACTCCCTCAGCTGCTCCTATAACAAAGCACTATGTCAGGCCAGCTACGCCTGAGAGTGTTACAGATTATTCTAGCCCATTATCTTGGCTGTCAGTAAAACAGGAGCTGCTCGAATATCCGTATCCCTCGGACTCAGATGAGAGAGATGAGGAGGGCCAGACTAGCAGATGGCGGGAGGACAATGAAGAGGACACTTCACTTTGTAGCCCATCTCTAAGCTTTAAAGAAAATAATGTCAGCTTGTCCTGCAGCATTTGCTGCAATAACATCAGGGAAAGGAAGAAAGCGAGTATACAAAAGTAAGAGAGATTAGGATGCCCCAAGGAAAGGAGAAATGTAAGTAACGAAGGCAAGTAAAGCTTCCAGGAGAGCTTAGGATGTCGGTCGAGGCAAAGAATTATTTGGATGAAATTTGAAAGTAGGCATATGAAAGGAATAGAGTATGGTAGCACGAAACAAAAGGTGAATGTGCAGGATTAGAAGAACAGATTTTGATGAATGGGATGGAACGGAGATAACCACGAATAGGAACGGGAAGTGACAAATAATAAGTAGGTCTTACCACAATGTTAAGGGATTCCTAACTCTTGAGAGGAAACCGAAGAGATAAATGCACGGTCAAGCGGACACGATCACCTTGGGAATGGAAAAGCCCTTTAAAGGATGATTTGGATATAGGACGTATCTACAATTCTGAAAGGACATTCTACGAACTTCAGGGTCAAGGCTATAACATGGTGAGTTGGGGAGAGCATTTAGGAATAAAGTAACTCAAAATCCTTAACGACGAAAGTAAGAAGGGTACTCTAATGGTTTGGCTGAAGGAAACCGATCAATTATTAAGGATGATGAGTTGACAAAGCTACCTAGGAGATCAGTGACATGGGATAAGAACGTCTGTAAAGAGTGTAGAGATTCGATCATAGAGGAAATAGAATGATGCACAGGGAGCATTTATGGAAGACAAACCGGCCGTAGCGTCAGAAAGAAAGATGAAGGCGATGAACGAAGAATGGAGAGAGTGTAAATCGTAAGAATTTCGTGATAAGAATAATAAGTAGCAGAACACAGGAAGAATTGCGACGCACAGCTGTGATGAAGACAAGTAGTTAAGGAAAATTACAGATAAGTGAGCCAAGTGAATGAAAGGACTAGTAATGGAAATGGAAAGGTATGGGATATTCACTCTTAATGGTACAGTACAGACGTAATGTGGAATAGGGAACCCAGGGCAAGAAGAATTTTAGAGATGTTATAAATACAGTCGGGGAGAAAGATGAGGGGTAAAGGAGTAAAGCATAATCGAACACTTTGTAAAGGTCATAATGAATCTCAATGTCCCCATTAACTCGCCGGTCCAGGAAATTATTAGTCATAAAAGACAGAGGTGTGAAAAGATGGTAAAGAAGGCATCGAAATTGAATCTGACCTTTATAAGTATTCCGAGTGAATACAAGGTCGCAATTAGCAAGAAGATAGATAAGTCAAACCATACGATGAAGGAACTCCGGCCTTAAGAAGATCGTGAAGGGCAGCGGATAATTATCAAAGATGATGGATACTCGAAGGCTATTGGTATGTAAGGATCTCCTTAAAAAGGGGGGGGGGGAGGGAAGAGCATGTTAGACCTAAAAAGAAACAAGACATTTCCAAATTCCAAAGGAAGAAATTTATTAGCTTAAGGCCAAAGTTCGAGACGTATTGGCATATTAGGAAGGTATCAGGAGAAAGTAGAAACGATTGAAAATAAGTACACCGTGAGGCAGGCATAGAAAGATAGTATGATGGAAAAATAAGGGGATTAACAACTCAAGAGAATGCTTCACGCTGACATGAGTTATGGTATTTCTAGACCGTGGTTCGATGTCACGACCCAAACGACGGGTCGTGCGGGCACCTATCATATGGAAAGCTAGTAGGCGAAACCTTATCAATAAAATCCAACATTAAAAAACATGTGACAATCACCCTTAAAATAATAAAATTTAAAGTAGACATTTATTACAGAGTCGTTTCAATATGAATAACTCTACAATAAAACCCTGGGATCTAGTCTAGATGGGTACAAGAGCTCCTAAAATACAAGAAGACAAATTAGATGACACGGCCTCTACCGGGAGTGAGATAGGCTGTCACACCCTAATTTCTGTTAGGGTGTGATGGGCACCCGACCCTTATTTAGGGCCGAGCGAACCCGCCGACTAACCTAATACTCCTAATCTCGCTGGCTTTCAAATCATGACACAAATATATATAACGAAAATTTATCGAAGAACAATATGCTTTCTGTTTTTCTCGAATCAAATAAAATCTTGCAACATATGAAACTCATAACACAACGCATAATAATACATCGGCTTACATAGCCATTTACATAACCGACATCTAATACCCACGACACTGTCTGCAAAGTCTCTAACATAGAACATGTAATCATATCATAATGCTCGACTCGGCGGCACTCCGGAGAAAATGGAGCTCGCCAATCCCGCTGGAACATCTTCTGCTAATATCTTCAACTCATCTGGGTGTACCTGCGCAGCATGAAACGCGACCCCCCCGAAGGAAGAGGGTCAGTACGGAATATGTATTGAGTATGTAAAGCATAAAATATAGTAAGCAGGACCATACTGAAGTAAAGAGTACGGAAAAATCATAAGGCTTGCCTTTCGAAAAAAACATTTGTCATGCATATACATATATCGGTAGATAAAATCATATCATAATCGTATCATCATATTACCGTACATATATACCGTACCCGGCCCTCTAATGAGGGGCTCGGTGAGTAAAATCATATCATTGTACATATATACCATACCCGGCCCTCTAGTGAGGGACTCGGTGAGTAAATCATATCATAATCATGTCATCATATATATATATATACATACCGTACCCGGCCCTCTAGTGAGGGACTCGGTGAAGCGTGTCCCGACCCCGCTAGCAAGGGACTCGGTATGCCATCCTGGCCGCCATCTCCATCATCACATCATCATATACATATATACATATATAGCGTACCCGGCCCTCTAATGAGGGACTCGGTGAACAATGCAGAGGAATGTGCACGAATACGTACCCGGCCCGGGACTCGGTGAAAGACATATTGAGCTTGCACGAGCAGAGTAGTGAGAAACCATATGCATATAAAATCATATACACAGACTCAATGAAGTGGTCTAAACGGAATGTCATTTGAAACATCGGACAATAGTATATCAAATATCTTTCGGACGTTATTCGGAAACATAGCATGCCATAAACGTGTCAACAAAACCATAAGGATCGTAATCATATTACAAACCAATCCGAGTCGCTCGGAAAGTTACAAACTTAATTCACTTTAGAACTTCCTACGAACAAATCGAAGCGATCCGAGCCTTTCGCGAAAGTTATGAACGTTCGTAGTCCGGAATCGTTTAGGAAATAAACTTTTTTGAAAACAACTTTTATGCAATCTTTGAAATCCATTCATGCGGATAACATAAAGACCATAATTTGACTACATTAAGAATATGAATATCAAGAACAAATATGGATCATAAACACGCTCGGACCGCAAGAGTAGAGTTACCTCGTGATTCGTGTCATAACTTATTTTTAACTAAGACATGCCAAAGAAAGAAGGGGCGAGCTTTACATACCTTAGCCGCTTCTTAAGCTAATCCGAACTAACGTCTTGACTTCTCATGATCTACAATAACATCAATAGGCATCGAACATTAGCCATAAACATCGAAGAATCCAATTCCAAGCCATTACTTTTTCTACGAAATTTCGGCAGCACTTCCCCTTATAAATTGGACATCCCCGAGAATTCAACTCGGCTAAATCAACAACAACCAAACCAACAACCATACTAACAATATCCATAAGTGATTCAAAATGCATTCAAACATTAATAATTCCTTTCTACACAATTTGACGGCATTTCATTTATATTCAAATAAACTACATACGATCAATTCAATACCAATGCTCACATATTCGATTACTAATCCGCAACCATTCACACATGATTTAAAAATGCTTTAAACAATCCGTAAAATATTCAAAACAATTCCAACAATGTACTACTCCACCCGAAACTTTCCAAACTTGGCAAGAGCAATACAATGCATTCTTTCCTTCCAAATTCATAAACTATATCAACAATTCCATACGTTAGCATTATCATTTTCGTCAATACAAGAAATCATATTACAATCACATTATGTTCCAAATCAGCCCACAACAATTTAATCCTCAATGTGGATCATCAAACCTTCATTTTACATCATAAAATTCACAACGACGACAACCAAAATACTACATCACATTAGTCCATATACCTACACCAAATCAGCCCATTTCCGGCCAACACCACAACACACACACTCCATGGTTTTCATCCATTTTCTACACATTACAACAACACACCAACACGTTGAATACAATTAATTCATCACTCCAACACAACTCTACACATGCACGGCCAAACTATACCACACGGCTACCACTTCAACATCACAATTTCATGTATTTCATTTATTTCTACATACCTGTTATATCCCGTATTTTGAACGACGGGACGATTCGGGTTAACTATGATAAGTTAAGGTCAGGACCATTCCGGGGTGCAAAGTCGGGACGTGTGACCTTCGATTTTGTCGTAGGACCTAAGTGTGTATGATGTTATTGGTATGGAAACATCAAAGAAACTTTGGGACCAAAGATGGAATTATGAGAAGTGGTCAATTATAGAAAGAAATGGAGGGAGAAAAACATGGCCATGTGGCCGGCCACCTTTGAGTGGGCCATGGCCACATGGTTGGCCATTATTTGTAATATATGATGACTAAGGGACCATTATATCATCATCTTCATTAGCAAGAAAAATCAAGAAACTTGGTGTAAAAATGAATTTATTCGGCTTGATTAGAACAATAAAAATAGAGTCCAAATTTAGCCACAAAAAAATTATTCCTCCTAGTTTTCCTACTAATTGGAGGGTGCTTGATAATGTGGAGTTGTTGTTTCAAGCGTTGGATTGCTCGTTTTCATCCTTGGCCAACTTTGGACAAGTTGAGGAGTTGTGAAGAAAGGTAAATTCTAATCTTGTTTTATGAGTTATGGAAGGTTTATGTGTGTTGTTGTATGTTGATATGGATGAAATTCATGAGATATAGCATGATGAAGTTGAAGCGTGTACATGGTAGTTGGCCGTGTGCATGAGTGTTGTGTGTCTAAGTGATGAATTAAGTTTATGTGGCATGTTTGGTTATTGTGGAGTGTTGAAATGAATGAAAATCATGAAGTATATATATATGGGTGTGTTGGCCGAATATGGCCTTTATGTGTGTCAAGAAATGAATTAGTTTTCTTGGAATTTTGGTTGTTGTTGTTATGTGGATTCTATGTTGAAAATAAGAGTTTAAGGATTCAAATTGGTATTGCAAGTGTTATGGGCTGATTTGGAAGGTTTGGTGCATTTAGTGTAATTTTTATGTTTATGGAAATGGCATGGTTAGAGTATAGATTGTTGGAGTAAATCATGTTTTGAAATCAAGGAATGTGTTAGAGTTGAGGTTCTCGGGTTTGGGGACCATTTCGGGTGGTATGGAGTATTTGTTGGGTTGTTGGAAATATTGTATGAATTATTTAAAGAGTTCTTGAATGTTGTTTGAATGGTTTTGGATTGATAATTGAATATGCGTTAGTTAGATTACATGTTGGTTTGTAAGTATGTAGTTGTAGTAAGCATAATTGGAATATTGTTGGAATGTGTGGAGAAGGATTATTAATGTTCGAATGTGTTTGAATTAATTATGGATATTGTTGGAATGATTGTTGGTGTTGTTGTGTTGTTGAATTTGGCCGAGTTGAATTCTCGGGGTTGGTCTATTTTCGGGGGAAGTCATTGCCCAAATTCCTACGAATATGTGTTAGTTTGGAAATGAGCTTCTAAATGCTTGGTTGACGTTGGAATTTATTAATGTTATGTAGATCTTGGAGAATTCGAGATATAAGTTTGATTTGGATTAGCGTTGTGTGCAAGCGAGGTATGTAAAGCTTAACTCTTCTTTCTTTTGGCATGTTTTAGTTGTACCTAGGCTACAACACGAGTTTCGAGGAAATTCTACTCTCACAATCCGAGCATGTCCAGAGTTCGCGTTTGTCTCTTGGTAATCGTATGTTGATGTGAAAAAAATATTGGCTTTAATGTTTTTGGAAAAATTGATTTTTAAAGTTGCATAAAAGTTGGGTTTTCAAAGAATTTTATTCTTAAACGATGTTGAAACTACGAACGCTCATAACTTTCGACTAAGGGCTCGGATTGCCTCGATATATGTGGGAGGTTGTATGACGTGTGATGAGTATGTTTTCCATAGGCGGGCCCGGCTCGGGTTGACACTCGTCCGTGGGTCCCGCGACCTTCCTTTGTACGTTTCTGATGACGTTTGAAAGAGTTTGGTATGACGATTTTCCCGATTCCCAAGTATGATCATTTTACTTACTTTTGAACTTATGATAACGATTTCATGCATATGGTTACTCACGACTCTGCTCGTGCGTGTTGTTGGTACCTCTTTCACCGGTTCCCGGGCCGGTTTGTTGTCGTGCGCATTATGATATATATTCCGGTGTTATGCTGTGTTACGGTTCCCGAGACCTCGCCATAGGGCCGGGTTCCGTTTATGGAGTTATCTTTGTGATATGGCTTATGATGTGTTGTGATGATGTGTTGCGTTCGGGGTTGTACGGGAGATTTGAAACCACGGTGTTATCTTGTGTTATGGCGCCATCGACAGGCGGGCGACCATATTTTTCTGTACCTTTTGCATGCTTTCTATTTTGAAAATAAACATTTGGCATTTTGGAAATGTACTTACTTTCTACTCTTGTTTAGTGTGACTCGATTTACTTACTTGTAGCACGCTTTGCATACTCGGTACATATTTACACGACCCCCTTTCTTCGGTTGCGTTTCATGTCCGTGTACAGACGGCCGATTTGGTGACCCGCCGGTTTAGGAGACCTATCTGTTTGTGTTGGAGTGCTCTTTATCCGGAGCCTACATCTTGGTATATACTCGTTCGTTGCATGTGTGTGTGTGTGTGTGTTCAGGGGTACGGCGGGGCCCTGTCCCGTCATATGATTCTGTTGGTTTATTTAGAGGTCTGTAGACGTATATGTGGGTTGTGTGCCTACCTTGTTCAGATGGGTTTGTATGCTATATGCTTTGGGCCAATGCGCCGTTTGATAGCCTTGTCGGCTTCCGATATATATATATATATGATTGAGTTTGAGATGCGTTTGAGACAGCGTTCGATATTTGTATACGCGTCAGCCAGCTGTGTGTGATTCAGGTTTGATGAATGCGTTTGGGTGCTCAACTCGGGCACTAGTCACGGCCTACGGGGTTGGGTCGTGACAATACCACAACATGCGCAAATCATTCATAAGACATGAAAAATAAGATTGAACCGTACCTTTTTTTCCACCTTGTTCTTTCTCGGCTAGAATCATGTTCATGGCACAAAAATGATTTTCTTTCTCCAACAACCACTTCACGTGAACGAGGGCCTTTCAATTAGTAGGAAACCTAGGAGAAAATATTTTTTCCTTGATCAACACCCATGGCTGAAATTCGGCCAGCCATGGTCATTTTTCTCCTTTTTTTTTTTTTTATTCAAGTTTCTTGAAATTTCCAAAGTGTAAAAGATGAATTTGGTCTTGCTTGATTATAACTTATACATATATATATATATAAATATAAGTGGCACATGGCTGTTCATGTGCTCTTCTTGGCCGTTTTTTTCCCTTTTTTTTTTTTTCAATTTTTCTCAAATTTTCTAGAAATTTCCAAGAGATGAAAATAATAAAGATGACTTAATAAATCATCTAATACTACACATATTCTTCATACATGTGGCCTATGGCCCACAAGTCATGTGCATGGCCACATGGTTATTTGTTTCATGAATTTAAATTCCAAGACTTCACTTTTGGCCCCAAATTCTCATGAAATGTCTAACTTTCCATCCAACCAAATTCATAAGCACTTATGCGTTAAAACAAAGTCGGAATATAGTCTTATTCTTAACACTTGGCTCGGAATATCCAAATGTACAAAATGCGAGGTATAACATCCTTCCCCCCTTTAGAACATTCGTCCTCGAATGTTCAACTAGTCGTATAGGGTCTTAAGGATTTCGAGGGGGGTTTCCTTTACTACCATAACATGCACTCTCATTTACCAATCATATTTCTCTTTCTTTTCCTCCCCAGGTTCGCAAGTCATTTCCTTTCTGTTATTATTCCGCCACGGTGCCTTAACGGAAGCTACGTCCTTTCTGTTTCCTTCTTGCCTTACAATTGGTGTAATAAGGTTCGGTGTATCTCGGGTTCAGCTCTTCCTTCTTGTCGAATCTGAATACGTTCTTCACGGATGATATCTTCAAGCATACCCATTCGCCAGTCTGAAATTCTAAGCGTCGACACCGATTGTCGTCATATGATTTCTGTCATTTTTGAGCTACTAATAGCCGTTCCCTGCTTTAACCATTATCGGCTGCTACCATTCTAAAAAAAACTGGCGTATAAATTCACTCCCTTTTTGTGGCCAACTAGTTCTGATCACTTGCCTAAATCGTCTTACAATCTCTCTTTACTCAACTTGCAGCATTCTAGGCACATTATCTCGTGTCCTTTCTTTGTTTTCACTTCGAACTCTTTTATCGTTCCCTTGCTCAGATCTTGCTCTTAATTTGCACTGTCACACATGATGTTGTAATCTTTACCCAAATGTACGAAGGGGTCAAATTATTCTAAGAACCGCCTTGTGTGACTTCACTAATCCTTATATTTCACTTTATCTTTGCCTCTCTTCTCCTACCACCAGTGTCAGAATACATTTTTGGTTCAACCATAAGCATGTCCTGTTCGTTCTCAGTACTAGTTCCACCTCAGCAATTTATCTCAAGCCATCCTAACATCTTTCCTTAAGCATTCACTTGGTCTCACCTCCAGTGAATAAATATTCATAGGTAACATTCTGGCTTGCACGACACGTATACTTAATCTTAGTTGTGATCGTTCCTTCTTTGGTTCGTACTATTCCACATCTTACTCCCGTGCCCACATTTGCTAGGAGTCTACCTTGTCATACCCCTTTTCCCCTGCTTTTCTTACTTTCTACCATAGGAAATTTTCTACCGCTAGCAACCACTCTATGGCCTACATCCTAACCTACGATCCCGATGTAGCCGTACTACCTTTCACAATGTCTTCCGCTACTCGTCACTTTCTTTTGTCGTATTCTCTCTTTAAGTCTCCATTTCCTAATATCATGTTATTCCGGGATACTTATAATTGATTCTCAGCGCTATCTCGATTATTGCCCTGACTTCTATGCTTTTGCTGCTGGCTTTTCGTTCTCTCTAGCTTATCGTAGCAAGGAACTTTTCCTGCGGCCCACGCATTCGTATCCAGGACATTGTAGCGTCGATTGTCTTCGTCTCACACTTGTATCTCTCTCCCTCGCTTCCCCCCTTTAGGGGTGTAGCTATACTATCGCCCAATTCTACCTTGCCCTAAATCCGTATTTCCAATCTCGTTGGCAATCTTGTTATTCGGCATTTTGATCCTCTTCTTTGTTCATTTACTCGCTTTCTTTCCTTTCCAAATATCGTTGTATTAGGACTTTCTAAGCTTAACTTGTGATGAAAACAGCATCAACTTGCCTTGTAACATTTGCATTCTTTATATATTTTTTCCACTTGAACCTCGTTGCTCTGTCCGGTTAATTCCTTCCATATGCCGCCACGTTGATTACCGGAATACATATATCCATTTGATCTAATCATGTCGGATATCTGTGCGTACCTATGTACACATATAGTCTCTATTATCTTGCTTACAAGATATCTTCATACACTATCCATTCACCCTAATCCTAAAGCGTATGCACTTTCTTCCTCTTTATCGGTCTAATTCGCTCACACTCATATTCTCCGTGACACTTTTTAGGGTTTACGCCCACTCCTCGGATTCTTAGTTTGTCCTTAAGTCACTCTAACTCCTCATTTACTTCTTGCGTATGAATTTGTAGAACTTTCAGAAAACTTCCCAGGGGGTCACCCATCCTAGAATTTCTCTCGCCTCAGCACGCTTAACTCTAGAACTCTGGCTGAATACGACACTTTAACGCTCATAATAATACGTCCACTTTACCGCATCACCTTTGTCACGTATCTTAGAGTAAATATCTTAACGAAAATTTCGAAACGTCTTCTAACACGTTTCGCTCCGAATTATAAAGGGTTTCTTAGTCTCTCGACTTCACGTTTTTCACAACTCCCTTTAATCCTCAATATTCACGTTTCACTTCTAGACATGACTATTTTTCCGCCTTAAACTCCCAGATTCCCAACGGTGAGGAATACACCTCGATCGCCGTTACTTATAACTACTCGGTCATCGCCGTTACTTTGAACATGTAATCATATCATAATGCTCTGACTCGGCAGCACTCCGGAGAAAATGGAGCTCGCCAATCCCGCTGGAACATCTTCTGCTAATATCTTCAACTCATCTGGGTGTACCTGCGCGGCATGAAACGCAGCCCCCGAAGGAAGGGGGTCGTACATATCATAATATGTACCGAGTATGTAAAGCATAAAATATAGTAAGCGGGACCATCTTGAAGTAAAAGAGTACGGAAAAATCATAAGGCTTGCCTTTCGAAAAAACATTTGTCATGCATATATATATATCGGTAGATAAAATCATATCATAATCGTATCATCATATTACCGTACATATATACCGTACCCGGCCCTCTAATGAGGGGCTCGGTGAGTAAAATCATATCATTGTACATATATACCGTACCCGGCCCTCTAGTGAGGGACTCGGTGAGTAAATCATATCATAATCATGTCATCATGCCATCATATATATATATATATATACATACCGTACCCGGCCCTCTAGTGAGGGACTCGGTGAAGCGTGTCCCGGCCCCGCTAGCAAGGGACTCGGTATGCCATCCTGGCCGCCATCTCCATCATCACATCATCATATACATATATACATATATAGCGTACCCGGCCCTCTAATGAGGGACTCGGTGAACAATGCAGAGGAATGTGCACGAATACGTACCCGGCCCGGGACTCGGTGAAAGACATATTGAGCTTGCACGAGCAGAGTAGTGAGAAACCATATGCATATAAAATCATAATCACGGACTCAATGAAGTGGTCTAAACGGAATGTCATTTGAAACATCGGACAATAGTATATCAAATATCTTTCGGACGTTATTCGGAAACATAGCATGCCATAAACGTGTCAACAAAACCATAAGGATCGTAATCATATTCCAAACCAATACGAGTCCGCCTCGGAAAGTTACAAACTTAATTCACTTTAGAACTTCCTACGAACAAATCGAAGCGATCCGAGCCTTTCTGCGAAAGTTATGAACGTTCGTAGTTCCGGAATCGTTTAGGAAATAAACTCTTTTTGAAAACAACTTTTATGCAATCTTTGAAATCCATTCATGCGGAAAACATAAAGACCATAATTTGACTACATTAAGAATATGAATATCAAGAACAAATATGGATCATAAACACGCTCGGACAGCAAGAGTAGAGTTACCTCGTGATTCGTGTCATAACTTATTTTTAACTAAGACATGCCAAAGAAAGAAAGGGCGAGCTTTACATACCTTAGCCGCTTCTTAAGCTAATCCGAACTTACGTCTTGACTTCTCACGATCTACAATAACATCAATAGGCATCGAACATTAGCCATAAACATCGAAGAATCCAATTCCAAGCCATTACTTTTTCTACAGAAATTTCGGCAGCACTTCCCCTATAAATTGGACATCCCCGAGAATTCAACTCGGCTAAATCAACAACAACCAAACCAACAACCATACTAACAATATCCATAAGTGATTCAAAATGCATTCAAACATTAATAATTCCTTTCTACACAATTTGACGGCATTTCATTTATATTCAAATAAACTACATACGATCAATTCAATACCAATGCTCACATATTCGATTACTAATCCGCAACCATTCACACATGATTTAAAAACGCTTTAAACAATCCGCAAAATATTCAAAACAATTCCAACAATGTACTACTCCACCCGAAACTTTCCAAACTTGGCAAGAGCAATACAATGCATTCTTTCCTTCCAAATTCATAAACTATATCAACAATTCCATACATTAGCATTATCATTTTCGTCAATACAAGAAATCATATTACAATCACATTATGTTCCAAATCAGCCCACAACAATTTAATCCTCAATGTGGATCATCAAACCTTCATTTTACATCATAAAATTCACAACGACGACAACCAAAATACTACATCACATTAGTCCATATACCTACACCAAATCAGCCCATTTCCGGCCAACACCACAACACACACACTCCATGGTTTTCATCCATTTTCTACACATTACAACAACACACCAACACGTTGAATACAATTAATTCATCACTCCAACACAACTCTACACATGCACGGCCAAACTATACCACACGGCTACCACTTCAACATCACAATTTCATGTATTTCATTTATTTCTACATACCACAACATGCGCAAATCATTCATAAGACATGAAAAATAAGATTGAACCATACCTTTTTTTCCACCTTGTTCTTTCTCGGCTAGAATCATGTTCATGGCACAAAAATGATTTTCTTGCTCCAACAACCACTTCACGTGAACGAGGGCCTTTCAATTAGTAGGAAACCTAGGAGAAAATATTTTTTCCTTGATCAACACCCATGGCTGAAATTCGGCCAGCCATGGTCATTTTTCTCCTTCTTCTTTTTTTTCTTCAAGTTTCTTGAAATTTCCAAAGTGTAAAAGATGAATTTGGTCTTGCTTGATTATAACTTATACATATATATATAAATATAAGTGGCACATGGCTGGTCATGTGCTCTTCTTGGCCGTTTTTTTCCCTTTTTTTTTTCAATTTTTCTCAAATTTTCTAGAAATTTCCAAGAGATGAAAATAATAAAGATGACTTAATAAGTCATCTAATACTACACATATTCTTCATACATGTGGCCTATGGCCCACAAGTCATGTGCATGGCCACATGGTTATTTTTTTCATGAATTTAAATTCCAAGACTTCACTTTTGGCCCTAAATTCTCATGAAATGTCTAACTTTCCATCCAACCAAATTCATAAGCACTTATGCATTAAAACAAAGTCAGAATATAGTCTTATTCTTAACACTTGGCTCAGAATATCCAAATGTACAAAATGCGAGGTATAACATAGGCAAAGCTGTAGGAGAATATCAGATAGACCCATGTGGTGAAACTTCAGCTAAAACCTGCAACACATCTACACCCAAAAAGGACATAGCAAGAGTAGTATCGGTACACCACACGTACTGGTAAGCATCATAGGTCGACTAAAATTAGTTCACGCAATACAACATAAAGTTAATAAGATAAGCAGATAAGTCGATGAACCTCAAGATTCTAGATAAAGACCATTGCCACACCGCCCCCTTACTTCATTACTCCCGTTGCTTGCTTATTTTATTCCCCAACTATAAGGTATTCTACTAAATTCCAACCTAGTAACTCTCGAGTTCACAATTGTCGTATACTGAATTTTTGCACTTATTGTTTATAGAGTCCACCTATTCGTCCTACTATTATGCTACGATGTATCTAGGGAATTAAATCACTATCTAATGACCAACACTACACTTACCCTGTATAACCCCTTTCCCACCAGGCTCTCAACGCACATGCGACTTTTTAATGGACAATGTTAATTAAAGTAATACACCCGTGTACGACAATAAATCTTGAGAATGCAATGCAATGCAAATATGATACAAGACCCGACACGCTGTACACACACGCTATCTGATGTCTTTGCTTAGTAGCCATGACCAGTAGGGGACCCATGGTGTCCATGTACCACTCGTTCCGGAATACTCCTCGGACCCGAGTACAAACCTCAGCTCCAGAAAGAACCTCGGATGCGGGCCACATTATTCATACACACATATGTAATCCAAGTACTTGGTCCCACGACCGCAAGGCCGGATAACACCATATGACACTCATGTCCTGCCTATTTACCTGTATTTCCACCTGAACACGGCAAGTGTAATGTACAAAACTACCTGACAAGTCAATCATAATCCCAGCCCGTGATGGGCGCAATGCAAGACAACTTCATATAATTTAATTAATACGACCTCCTAATTTCAAGGAAATAACCATATGAGCGATCAACAATAAGATATACCCACGGAAATTATTCCCCCCTCCCAGGGTAGCATTAAGTAATTACAAGGTATCTCCGTAGCGACCACATCACTTCCTACTAAGCTAAATCTTTATTATCATAGTCCTGATTATACCCTCCTTTAATCATATTACAAGTACGTCTCTCCAAACTTCAGTGCCCGAAGACCTAAGCATGCATTCTCCCATCAACTCTAACATATATACAATTAGCTAATCAAAGTCTAACTAAAGTAAACCGTAACCTACCTCTTTGGTGAATAGATATTTGATTCTCCATGAATTTCTCGTCTTCTTAACCTCCATCCGAATCCATGAGCGGGTATCTTTCGTAAGGATGGGTGGAAGAAGGGATTAGAAGGGTTTTCTTTTTCTTGGGGGCCATGGTTTCTCTTTCATGAGGAACCCAAGGAGCAGCCCTTGGGAGTCTTATGTGTGAAAAAGGAGAGAAAATAGACTAAGTACACGATTTTCGGTCACCGTTTTTGCGTGGACCGCTGCGGCAGTCTTCAGGCCGCTTTAGCGGTGCCGCTGTGGCGGTCCACTGACTGCTGTAGCGGTCTACTTTAAATTTGGCCCGACATTTTCCAAACCCTTCTGAAATTGATTTTTCCCCACTCCTAACTCTTAAAACATATTATGAAGCTTATTAACTACAACCCTAGACTTAAATTTGTCATGGTTTCGCAAAATATTAAATAACGACCGGACGGGTCGTTACACCAGATACCAATTAAACTACCGTTCGTCCCCGAACGGGGTGGGATGAAGTAGGGGTTAACGTCCTGGGGCTTATGTCGGGTGAAACAGGGTCTCGGACCATCGTTATGGGAAAAGAAGGAACGACAACGCAAAACGAAACAAAAATGGAAAATGTCTCGCTGCCACCGCTATAGTGGCCATAGTACCGCTATAGCGGTACTGCTGCAGCGGTCCAAGCACCGCCGCAGCGGTCATCGGGCAGATTTAAAAAAAAATAAAAGGAGTTCACCCCTCCCATTTCCCTCACCCCCATAACTGTAAACCTTCCCCCTTCCCACGAAATTTCTCCCCCCTTTCCCCAAACACTTTTCAACCCCTCATCTCCCTCCCCACTCCCTTATAACCACCCTACCTTTTACCATAACCCAAACCCCTTACAAAATCCGAAAAAGAAAGTTCCCTTCCACAACAAAAATTTTCTTTTTCTTTTGCCAGGCTTGAAGATCTTCCTCAATTTCAAGGTAAATGCCCTCTTTTACTATCCTATAACTTGTATATGGCTTTTTATTTCAAAAATCTCATGCTTAACTTGTTAGTCTAGAAAGGGAAATTTAATTTCCTAGAAAAGAGGGTTTTGGTTCTTGGGGCGGGTAGTTTCTTGGATCATGGAGGGTTAATTTACATTCATAAAGCCCTAGCAACACTTTATACTGTAGATTTGCTGATCAGGGCTAGTCTTTTTTTGTGTTGGGGTTGGGGGTCTCGCTCTGGTGCAATTGTTGGTGTTTTTGTTTAAAATTATAGTAACTGAGTTAGTTGAAATCGGCTGGAACACGTTATCAAAATCATGCATACTATCTTACTACTTGATCCTCTACTAAATGGAAAAATGATGGTGAAACTTTTGGGTTTGGAACAAGGTTGGGGCAAAGGATTCACGGACTGGAGAGGATGGACTGCTGTAGCGGTCCTCCCATCGCTATAGCGGCACCGCTGTAGCGGTGAGGCCGACACTGGGAGCGGTCCAATAGGTCTGGAAATGAGCCGCTATAGCGGTGACTTGCCCGCTATAGCGAGTGCGCTACAGCGGCCAAGGCCTCGCCATAGCGGTGCCTTGTCGCGCGCGGCCCATTACGGCCACTCAGGCTTCGCCGCTAGCGGCCAACCCACCGCCGCAGTGGAGCTGCTTCAGGAAGAATCAATTTTTAGGCTTTTTCTCCTATGTCATGCATGGACTATCCCCGTAAATTCTCTACGCTGCACTACTCTAACTCTGCTTTTCACCTTGCAGGTAACTCTCTCACCCAAACATGGCGGATCAACAACAATTTCCACAACAAGGAGGACAACAACCCTCAGCTCCTCCTGAATATATCAGATTCTCTAATAATTCTTGCAAGCGGCATTTTATGGAGCAGCAGACCAAGGGCCTGCTTCATGAGAGGGCTCTTATCATGGACCGGGTTGAAGAAATGGCCCCAGAATTTTACCGGACCCTACACCGTATTGGTTGGGCCTAGTTAGTTGAGGAGCCCGGTGATGTCAATTGCAACTGGGTTAGGGAGTTTTATGCTATGCTTCCCACTGTGGATTGGACTGCCCTATAGCCACAGATTACTATTTAGGGACTTGCAGTGACGGTGAGCGCCGAGGCCATCAATGCTGTTCACGGGCTGCCCAACCCACCGTAGGATGAGTTTCGGGCCAAAGATGCTGACGGTAACGGACCGTGGCTGGTACGGATGTTGGTGCGAGAATCAAAGAGGAAGAAGGTTACTTGGGATGTCTCGCAGTTGGCTATTAAGAGCCGATACTTTATTACTGAGGCCCGAGGTCGCTAAACCTCGTTGCCCGATGGGTTCGCACCTCGAGCAATACTACTGATGTCACTTACCCACGGGCCCTTGTGGTGGCTTGCATTCTGGATGGTGTACCCGTGAACGTGGGTATGCAGGTTATTGAGGAGTGGCAGAGTTTTATGGCCAAAGCTGGCCCGAGCTTAATGTTTCCCTCCCTGATTACCCATCTCTGCCGTAATGTCGGGGTGCCTACGGAGCCTGGGGACCGTATTGTGGAGTGCGATGTTGCTTTTGACCCACTGAAGGTCAAAGGGTCACAGGGCAGGAGAAAAAGGAAGCGGACGGGCTCGAATGACAGCGAGGACAGTGGTGGTCCACCAGATAGGAGTGGTCAGTCACAGGCCCCAGGTACATCAGAGCGCATGGAGGCTGATATGGCTGCGGTGAGGGCGGCCATGATGGGATTTGCACGGCCTTTCATGGAAGTCGGGTCGTCTAGCAGCGCTACAGGTACTGGCTACTTTACACTTGAGCAAATGAAAGCTTACATGGAGACCCAGACTAAGATGGGAGAGGCTGTGGATTCCTTACAAGGCACCTATGGATCTCTGGCCCAAGCTCATGTGGATCTTCGTGAAGATTTGGTCAAGGAGAAGACGAAGATCCGGGCTAGAGACAAGCTATTCGTGAGGATGTGAAAGGGTGTAAAAAGTCTTCTGAAAGCCCTATTTCTGAAGGTGAAGCCTCTGAAGGTGACTACCAGAGATGCCTCCCAGTTCTCTTTTCTCAGCGAGTCCGGACTTGGTAGCGAGGACTCTAGTGAATCGGATGGTAACGAAGAGGTGACTAGCCATGGAGTGGCTTAGAGATTTCTCCTTCCCCCTTCCACCCTTTTATCTGCTTTGGTTTATATTTGCCCGTGTTCGGCTTGGATGTTTAGACAATTTACAGCTTTGGTTAGGTTTTGATTTGTTTGGATAATCTTTATTTTGGTCGGTTTGACGCGGGTGCCCCGATTTAAGGGTGCTCGTATGATAATTTCCCTTGTTGGGCAGATGTTTTTATGCATGTGTCTGCTTTTGAAGATTGATTTATTCTTGGTTTGTGGATTGACTACAAAACTTGGAAGAATAGGTGATGGAAGGGAAGGCTACTGGTTAGGGAGTACCGTTGTGGCGTTCACTCGACCGCTGCTGCGGTACTGCTATGGCGGTAGGAACTCCGCTATAGCGGTCCAAACCGAAATCAAAGGGCCGCTGTAGTGGTCCTTTTTCCGCTATAGCGATCCCGCTACAGCGGTGCTACAGTGCCAGTGACTGAAACTTTTTGTTTTTCCAGTACTTTAGCTTAGATCGCGTAAGTGTTTACTTAGTCTCTTAGCACGTAAATAGGAATACACTATTAACTTCACTAATGGTCCCAGTCTATCACGCCACCTTACTACAGAACTTTTACTGGGTCAGACAATTAATTACACACCTCTTTATAGAAGGTCTTCTTTGGATCGAATTAGAGGAACACCAATTGGAATCGATAGATACCAATTTCCCCGTCAAGATACCAATTGAAATCGACCAGATACTAATTGGATCCAACTAGGCGATGACTTATTGGGGTAGCACGATGGAATGAAGGAAGGGAAACTTCTAGATGTCCTCCAGCTTCTTGCGGACGGGTATGGACATCATCGTACCATTCCATAAGACTCTACTAGACATTTGTTCTTGTACTCGTGAGACCGGTAACCTAGGGCTCTGATACAAACTGTCACGACCCAACCCACAGGTCGTGCGGGCACCTACCATATGACAAGCTAGTAGGCAAACCTTTACAGATAAAACCCAACACTTAAAAATATGTGACAATCACCCTTAAAATAATAAAACTTAAAGTGGACATTTATTACAGACTCGTTTCAATATGAATAACTCCATAATAAAACTCCAGGATCTAGTCTAGACAGGTACAGCAGCTCCTAAAATACAAGAAGACAAATTAGATGACACAGCCTCCGCCGGGAGTGAGATAGGCCAAGTTGTAGGAGAATATCCGATAGACCCATGCGGCGAAACTTCAGCTAAAACCTGCAACACATCTACACCCAAAAAGGGCGTAGCAAGAGTAGTATCAGTACACCACACGTACTGGTAAGCATCATAGGTCGACTAAGATTAGTTCACGCAATACAACATAAAGTTAATAAGATAAGCAGATAAGTCGATGAACCTCAAGATTCTAGATAAAGATCATTGCCACACCGCCCCCTTACTTCATTACTCTCGTTGCTTGCTTATTTTATTCCCCAACCATAAGGTATTCTACTAAATTCCAACCTAGTAACTCTCGAGTTCACTATTGTCGTACACTGAATTTTTGCACTTATTGTTTATAGAGTCCACATATTCGTCCTGCTACTATGCTACGATGTATCTAGGGAATTAAATCACTATCTAATGACCAACACTACACTTACCCTGTATAACCCCTTTCCCACCAGGCTCTCAACACACATGCAGTTTAATGGACAATGTTAATGAAAGTAATACACCCGTGTACGACAATAAATCTTGAGAATGCAATGCAAGGCAAATATGATGCAAGACCCGACACGCTGTACACACACGCTATTTGATGTTTTTGCTCAGTAGCCATGACCTGGAAGGGACCCATGGTGTTCATGTACCACTCTTTCCGGAATACTCCTTAGACTTGAGCACAAACCTTCACTCCGAAAAGAACCTCGGACGCAGGCCACATTATTCGTACACACGTATGTAATCCAAGTACTTGATCCCATGACCGCAATGCCGGATAACACCATACGACACTCATGTTTTGCCTATTTACCTGTATTTCCACCTGAACATGGCAAGTGTAATGCACAAAATTACCTAACAAGTCGATCATAATCCCAGCCTGTGATGGGTGCAATGCAAAACAACTTCATATAATTCAATTAATACGACCTCCTAATTTCAAGGAAATAACCATATGAGCGATCAATAATAAGATATACCCACATAAATTTACTCCCCCCTCCTAGGGTAGCATTAAGTTGTTATATCCCGTATTTTGTACGTCGGGATAATCCGAGCTAACTATGAAAAGTTAAGAATAAGACTATTCCGGGAGGCGAAGTAGAGAATTTTAACTACGATTTTATTTCAAGACACAAGTTGCTTATGATTTGTTGGCATGGATTATTAAGAAAATTTGGGGTCAAAAGTTATTTTTGGAAAGTTGAAAATTCAAAAAAAAAAAAAAAAAAAAAAAAAAAAGATAGAGGCATGTGGCCGGCCACATGTAGTGTGGGCCATGGCCACATGGAAGTTTATATGTTAATCAAAAGATGACTAAGTCATCATAATTCCCCTCTTCATCACTCTAGAAATTTCAAGAAAATTGGGAGAGAAATTAAAGGGCCATTCGGCCATAGCACATCAAGAGGGAGCAAAGTGAAATTGATCAGAACAAATATTTTCCTTAAGCATTTCAAGTCATTAGAGGGTGAAGAACAACATAGAGTGCTTGTTGGAGTAGCAAAGACAACAATTTGTTCAAGGCACAAAGTTTAGCTAAGTTGAGAAGACAAGTGCTAAGGTAAGATTCAATCTTTTTTTTCATGTGTTATGAATGATTTGTGCATGATATAGTATGTGGAAGTGAATGAAATTCATGAAAAATGGCATGTTGGGAGGTGGCCGTGTGTGTGTGTCTGTGGCCGTGTATAGGTGAGTGGTGAAGGAGTAGTGGCTTGATTGTATTTAGCATGTTTGTGTGTTGTTGTAGTGTGTGAAAAATGAATGAAAATCATGGAACTTGCATGGAGGTGTGTTGGCCGAATTTTGGGTGATGTTGTGTCACAAGAAACAAATTGATGTTACTTATTGTTTTAGTTGTTGTTGTTGTGAATGCTATAATGGAAATGAAAGTTTAATGAATCAAATTGAAATTGGAAGTGCCGTGGGCTGTTTTAGTGGCCAATGTGATCCTTATGTAGACTTTTATATTGATGATAATAATATTGTTAACATGTGGATTGTTGGTGGAATTCATGAATTTGGAAGAAGGAAAGGTAGTGTTGTTGTTGCTCTCGGGTTGGGCTTGGTTTCGGGTGAATTGGAGTATTATTTGGATTGTTTGAAATATTGTGTGAACTGTTTAAAGTATTCTTGAATATTATTTGTATGGTTTTGGATTGGTGATCTAATGTATAAACGTTGATGTTGATTTGAATGTATGTAGTTGAAGTGAGTTGATTATTGATGTTGTAGTTTGGTTGTTGGTATGGTTGTTGATGAATTTGGCCGAGTTGAATTCTCGGGGCGTTGCATTTATAGGGGAAATCTTTGCTCAATTTTCTGTAGAATTTGGTATTTGTTTGGAATCGGGTTCCTAAATGCCTTAGCTAATGTTGGTATTTAATGGCATATTGTAGATCTTGGGAGGTTCGCGACGTAAGATTGGATTAGCTTCGAGAATACACGAGGTATGTAAAGCTTGTTTTTCCTTTCTTTTGGCATGTCTTAGATCCAAGTAGGTTGTGAAACGATTCCGAGGCGACTCTATTCTCATGATCCGAGCATAAATACGACTCTTAACCGTCCCTTGATATTCATATGTTTGATATAGATGAGCTATGGTTCCTATGTCCTATGTACGGTTGGATTTTGAATATCGCATAAGAAGATTTTTTGTGTAAAGGATTTCTGCTTTTAAAAATGTTCCGTAACTACGAACGACTGTAACTTTCACAGACGAGCTCGGATCGCCTCAAAACGTTCGTGGGAGATTCCATAACGAGTAATAATCCTAACTTTCATAAGCGGGCCCGGATTGGTTGATACTCGTCCGTGGGCCCTAGACCTTTCTATGTTTGTTTATAATGGTTTCTTTCGAAAGAACTTAATACAATTGTCGTCCTAATCCTCGAACGTTTATTACTTAATTATCTACCGAGTCTGTAACGACGATTATGATCTTGATTTCCATAGTCTACTTCATATGATTTGAATATGTACCTATGACATCTAAAGTCCTAGTTAATACGATCCTGAGCGACATTCAGAGGAAACGTAATTTGACTATTGTTTGGTCTTTAAATGAAAGTTCGTTTGATCATTCTGTCGAGTCGATATTGATGATCTGTTTGCATATGGTTTCTCACTACTCCGCTCGTGCATGCCATGGTTACGTCATTCACCGAGTCCGGGCTGTATGTATTCGTGCCACGACTTTTGGGCATTATTCACCGAGTCCCTCACTAGTAGGGCCGGGTACGGCATGTATGTGATATTTCACCGAGTCCCGAAAGGGCCGGCACGACCGAGTCTCTCATATAGGGCCGGGTACGGTATGCATCTGACATTTCATTGAGTCCCTCACTAGAGGGCCGGGTACGGTATATATGTATATATATATGATTACATGATGGCTATGTATGATGATTATATGATTTCACTCACCGAGTCCCTCATTAGAGGGCCGGGTACGGTATGTATATATGATGATATTATGATGTGATACAGACATACATGATAGATGATTCAAGGCAAGTCTTCTGATTTCTGTCTTCTGATTTTTCTGATTACTATACTTGTTCTGTAAACCCCAGTTCGGTTATGATCCTGTATATTGTATTCCATGCTTTACATACTCAGTACATATTCCGTACTGACCCCCTTTCTTCGAGGGCTGCGTTTCATGCCCGCAGGTACAGACGATCATTTTAGAGCGCCGCCAGTTTAGGACATCCATTCTGCTGTTTGGAGTGCTCCCTTGTTCAGGAGCCCGTATTTGGTACAGACTTTTCTGATATATATATATATGTATCCATTCAGGGGTACGACGGGGCCCTGTCCCGTCATATGATTTGGTTACTACTCTTAGAGGTCTGTAGACATGTCTGTGGGTTGTGGGAAGTATAGTCAGTTGTGTTTGCGTTCTGTACATTCCAGGTTATTTGTATAATATGTATATATATGTATATGCTTCAACGTGCCTTTCAGTTTGTATAAATTCTCAGCATGTTTACTATGAATTGATTATGATTAGCAAAGGGTACGAGTGCCTAGTTCGGGCACTAGTCACGGCTTACGGGGTTGGGTCGTGACATAAGTAATTACAAGGTATCTCTGTAGCGACCACATCACTTCCTATTAAGCTAAATATTTATTATCATAGTCCTGATTATACCCTATTTTAATCATATTACAAGTACGTCTCTCTAAACTCCAGTACCCGAAGACCTAAGCATGCATTCTCCCATCAACTTTAACGTATATACGATTATCTAATCAAAGTCTAACTAAAGTAAACTATAGCCTACCTCTTTGGAGAATAGATATTTTATCCTTCATGAAATGCTCGTCTTCTTAACCTCCATCCGATTCTATGAGCGGGTATCTTTTGTAGGGATAGGTGGAAGAAGGGATTAGAAGGGTTTTACTTTTTTGGGGGGCCATGGTTTTTCTTTCATGAGGAACCCAAGGAGCAGCCCTTGGTAGTCTTATGTTTGAAAAAGGAGAGACAATAGACTAAGTACACGATTTTCGATCCTTTGTTTCCGCGTGGACCACTGCGGCGGTCCTCAGGCCACTATAGCGGTGCCGCTGTGGCGGTCCACTGATTGCTATAGCGGTCCGCCTTAAATTTGGCCCGACATTTTCAAAACCCTTTTGAAATTGGTTTTTCCCCACTCCTAACTCTTAAAACATATTATGATGCTTATTAACTACAACCCTAGACTTAAATTGATCATGGTTTCGCAAAATATTAAATAATGACCGGACGGGTCGTTACATTCGAATCCCTCGTATTGGGGAAATTGGCACCGCACCTAAAAATGCAGCGACATATCCTAAAGGGTAATAAAGAGAATAAGAAAGGTCTCCAAGCTAATTACAGGGAGAATGATGAAAAATATGATGAACCCAAAGGACACTTTGGATTACAACAATTGGGAATTTTGGCACTAGAAGGGGGTGAAAATTTTAGCAAAAGGAACAATGATTGGCAGTTTGGCGATCTCCAAAGAGAGGAAGAACGACAATCTTAGGTATTGAAAGGGAGTAGTACCACCGGATATTAGAAAATATTTCACGAGTCGCTAATTATACTGAATATGATCGCATATACTATGCAATTATAGGAACCATCAACGTGAAGTATGCCCAACCAAAATGGTACAAAGGCAACACTAGAAAGCCAACAAGGGATAATAGCTAACTAAGTGATCATGGGTATAAGGGAATTAAAGATAAGTATACTGATGTTGGGAGGATGTTGTGGTAAAGTGAGAATTTGCCTTAGCTCTATAATTATAAATTTATACTGTAGGATTTGAGGAAAGGAAATTAAAGGAAGAGTTTTGATAGGAGCTCGAAGAGGTTCGGGGTTATGAATTAATTGAACTATGATTATTAGCTTATTATAAGCATAACCGTGCTACGAGGAATAATAAAGATGGTGAGCAAGCATTACATATGTACGTACTTAAGAGATTGTGTTGAGGATATTGTTATAGTTGATCTTGGAAAAGAATTGGGATGGATAGCTTGAGAAACATAACAGTTTAGAGGAGGGACTTATTAATAATAAAGTACGGTGGGGAGTCAGTGTAAGTGGAATTACGATGAAGTTGTAAGGGATCAGAGAGCCTAACCAATGAATTACAAAGAGACAATGTAGTGCGTATAAAAGATCAACGAGTACAAGAAGGGATAGCTTGAGGCACCATCGAAGGAGTAAACAAGGGAGTTGCCCACTAATAGGGAAATAAAGAGCGAGAAAAAGAGAGTATTCGCAGGATGGCGAGTAGCCGTGACATAATAAGGCAAGATTACTGTAACGGGGACAGAACGAGACCGGGATACTAGTTGATTTCTGATTATGTACATGAGAAAAAAAGAGCTCCAGCCAGAGACACCATTATCCTCAGGTATGTGATGCTTCTTTGAATGATTTCTTGGGCGTGTATAGCCAATATGGGTATTGATGTTGTAGCCCTGTGAGGCATTGCATATTTTGGGTTGTTGTGACAGGATGGTAGTGGTACAATTACAGGGGAAACTCTAGCAAAATTTTTGTAGAAATCCCTAAGAGCTTAACATTCGAGGACGAATGTTCCTAAGTGGGGAGGAATGTTACACCTCAAAAAAAAATTTGTGTCGTTTGCGTTGTAAGTAAACTAACGTAAGCTCAGCGAGGTCATGGAACCCTTATAAGTCTAATGAATACTCTTAACAAGTGTTAAGCAAGTATCTAAAGGTTCTGGGATCAAGTTAATCGAAGAAAATAAGTTTGCCAAAAATTTGGAAAAAGTTGACAGAATTTTGGGTGAACTTTGGAGGGGTATATCTCCTAGTATATTAGGAGTTTTAAGGTGTTTCAAAATCCTAAAAAGAATTTCGTCGAGTCTAGTTTTCAATGCAACAAACCTCTTGTAGATGTGATATCGGAGTAGAGAATTATGGTTGTTGCAAGCTAGGCACACGAAGCAGGAAAAAGCTGCTATAGTAACCGGGTGGTACAGTACCCGACCCAACACACGCCTATAAATACCCATATAACCCATTAATTTTCATCATTTTTCATCATTTTCTCATCCCCCACACTTCTTGAGAGTTCTATAATTTTCCATCACTTTCCATCATCTTCCATAACATTCCATAATCCTTCATAACCTTCCATAATCTTCCATAACCTTTCCAAATTATTAAGAGCAAACACCAACATCAAAACCTCTAATAAAATAAATGGAAGATAATTGTTCTTGTTTCTCTTCAAGGTGGTGATAAACTTGATTTTTGAAAGGGGTGAATAGAGTGAAATTATTCTACTATAAGGTATGTGCATCCTATTATTTACATGATTGAGATGATGTAAAGGTTTAGTAAGTCTTAGAGAGGAAAGAATCTTAGGAGAAAAATGATAAAGTATTAAATCTAAGTTAATGGCCATGAGGTGAATTTGAAAGGAGAATTTGGAATGATTTGAGATTAAATTGAATATAATTCTTTGATTATGGTATTGTGACATATGGTTATGGTTATTTGAGAAATTTGGAAAACATCGTGTGAGATGTTTTATGGAGCCTATTAGTGTTGATAATATTATGGTAGATGTTGGTATTGCTGTTATTGTTGTTGGTCGCTGGATTATAATTTCAGGATAGGCATATAAATAGGGGAGATGCTGCTCGATTTTCTGCAGGATATAAAGTAGTTTAATTCAAAAGCTCAGTACAAGTATACGACGATAGTATGAATTCCTTTGAATGTAGAATTACGAGATCGGAGGGATAAGCATATGTATTAGGAGGCCGAACAGGTATGTTAAGGCTAGACCCTTTCTTTCCAAAGGCATGGTTACTTTCTTGTGAACCCATACATGTTTCCTAAAATGTCCTTATTCCCAAAAGCTAGAATTTCATGATTCTTAAGATTTCTTATGATGCTAAAGATAAGTATGTTTTATAATGATGATGATCCTATTTCTAGAAATTCCTATGTTGTAATTCCCTACATATGATGCTAAAGATGAGATGTTTTCTATTATGAGCATGATGATGATGATGATTTTAATCCTAGAAATTCCAAAGCTTGTGATTTTAATGTTATTATGAGTATTGAGCTTACTTGATGATCTCCTTGATTTTATTCATTTTTGTTGATCTCACCTTATAATAATTATTCCTTCAAGGTGAGAAATAGCGATGATGATTATTCCATAATATAATCGGAGTTTACCGACCTTACGTCACTCCGATAGAGTAGTAGCTTTTAATTGGGCTCTCATGTATGCTTATGTTATGTATGATTACACCGTGTCTAAATGGCACAGGCAGACACCACTACACTGGGCGTAGTGGGCGGCTTATAGATAATGATAACACCGCGTCTATATGGCATGGGCAGACACCAGTAGTGGGCAGCGAGTGATGTTTACCTCGGATGTGTGAGGCTCGGATGTGGGCTAATATTTATGCTATGTATATGTATATGTATATGAGAATTGTTTCTTAAAGTTAAGCATGCATGGTATCCGCCTTAAGAGGCAATCAGATATACAGGTTATTCCGCTATCTCATGTATGCTCTATATTTTTCATTATGTTATTTTCCATGTTCGGTATCTCTTACTATGTTACTATTCATGCCTTACATACTCAGTACACTGTTCGTACTCACGTCCTTTCTTGTGGATCTTTGCGTTCATGCCCGTAGGTTCAGGTAGCCAATCGAGTGAGCCAGACCTATAGGACCTCTCCTCCGTCTCAGCCAGCGAACTCTATTTGGACCGGAGCTTCAGCCTTTTGGTATGATATCTTGCTATGTACATCTATGGGTACGGCAAGGCTTCGTCCTATCCTTTCAATAGTCTGTATTCCATAGAGGCCTGTTAGATAGTTATGTATAGTGGGGATGTTATGCGGCTTTGATTGTTTTCTCACTTTTGGGGTACAGTGTAAATATTGATGGAGTCGATCTGCGTCGCCATCTTTGTTCGTATGCTTATATATATGTATATTCACATGCATGATGTATGAGATTCTGAGGTAAAGTTTATTGTATAAATGTTATAGCAGATGGTATCAATCGAATATCAGTTGAAATGGGCCCTCAGGTTACCTTGTATGGAGTAAGAACGAGTTTAGGGGTGCCTGTTTTGTAGTGGCTGGGAACTCATCACGGTCCATGGGTTTGGGTCGTGACATGATCCAAACGCTTCCCCCAAAGGTTGTCGACCCAAAGAATCGATTTTACCGAGCTGACCAGACATGCGCCTACCATTCTAATGGCATAAGACACAACACTGAGGATTGCATCAATCTCAAGTATAAGATACAAAACATGATTGACCAGAAGGAGATTGTGCTCCAAACAACTCCTCCAAATGTGAACACCAACTCCCTGTAAAACCATGACAACAACGTGATTCAATTATAGAAAAAGAAGAGGACCGGGTCGCAGGCAGGCCCATCTATGAAAGAGCTTGAGTGCACTGTGGCGTCGCTTTCTCAACGTAAGTGCCCACAATACAAACTACTAATCCCTGCGCCAGTTGTTGAGCATGTGGCCCAAGTAACCCTTGCACCACCTCGAAAATAATTTGTGTTCCAAGTCGCTGCCGCCCATGGAATTATGAGATTGGGAAGGTGTATACTCGCAAAGATCTAGCCCAAAGGGCACCCCGAAGAGAAGGAAATCAAAAAATGGCAATTATCGAGGGTGAGGCTGAAGATTTCTTGTTATACCCCGTACTTTGGACGTCGGAATATTCTAAGTCGGTTGCGACAAGTTAAGGATAAGGTTGCAATTTCTTTAATTTGAAAAAAAAAG
>NW_026725375.1:0-66980 GCF_029784015.1 Lycium ferocissimum
TTCCGTTGTCTCTTTTGATAAATATAAACTTTTTCCAGATTTACTGAAAATAAAAAACAATTAACTCAATTTAAGAATTTTTGCTAAATAATGAGTGAGTAGTTCACCAACAAGTACCATGTCCTTCTCATATGAAACTTCAACTGCTTGTTGCAAATTTATGCACTGTTCTAGACTTTCCTTTTGGATTTTTCACTTGAAAGTTGAAACGTATTTTTCTTCTTTCCTTTTTGATCTCATTCTCTTTGACTGGTGCACTACAATGACTTGAATGCATTGCCGAAGGTCTCTTTAAAGTTTGGGTACCGAACAACCTTTTGTTGAAACAAATAGCAAACTCCACATACAAGAAACATCAAAAAATAAAAGCTTATAGGGTATTTAACTTATTTTAATGTTAAGATGTCTCTAGACTAGTAGCACTATATAAGTTATGATTGAGTTTCGGCGCTTGGACCAAAGAAATTATTTGTCTATTCAAGTTACCACGCGAGGGACTTCCTATAATATGATCATCCATGTTTTCTAAGAATGTTCTAGTTTCCCCTATTCTGATCTTCTTATTACATCACTCAACTATTGCTGTTAAAATTTCAGTTTTGGAAATAACCAGTTTAAATTAATTGCAAGGAGATTTAGATGTGGTAAGCTGTTAGGAAGAGCCTACGTCTGTTTCTGTCAGTTGTGCTTCACTCCATATAATTCCTTTTCTTTTCTTCGGAGCTTCAGTCCATATAATTTACTGTTTTATCTTGATGACAACAGTGTTTATTGCATTCTCATGATTCTGTTTAAATTCCACCGAGTTTCCCCATTTCCTTTGTTGTATAGCATCTGACTCCTCCCCTCTCCCTACTTGTACAAAAGAAGAATAAACTCAGTATCTAAAATATCTGCTCAGATACGTTGGTGAAGATAATAAAGGGTATCCACAGACGGTGCCATTGAATTTTGTTGATGAGCTATTCATGATATAAAGCTAGGAGTGCTGTGATACAAAGAGAAAATGTATGTCCACTACTAGTTTCACCTTGCTTTCATGCCAGCCAATACTTAAATTTGTGCGGAAGTATGTAGTACGCCCTAGAACAATTTCGTCGATTTTACTTTTCAGCTCCTTTTTCTTAGGAGAATGCTGTACTGTTTAACAGGGATGCGTCTCTAACAGTCTTCCTTGGGATAGGAAAGTGAAGTATTTGGTCGGCATGACATTGGCTTGTCATGATTGGAAAAATGTAGAGAGGGGAAAACTGACCCTTTGGCATGTGAATGGAACATATTCTGTGGTATATTATCGATGGATTGGTGAAACGGTAGAGGTAACTAAGACATTTCATAGTCTCACGCTCTCAACAGACCCTTAGTGGCAGAGCTAACCGGTACCTATGAATAATCGAGGTGCGCAAGCTGGCTCGGACACCACTGTTATTAAAAAAGAAAAAGCTAAGCAATTTCACATAATCCACTTACATGGTACTCTTAGATGCAAGACACATTCATTTTGGACCAAAATGTGACTTTTAGTGATAGTGGAGGCATCTCAAGTTTGTGGAGTGTCTTTAACAATATTTGTTTTACCTATTTAATTTCCAGGAGACAGATTGGAACATTTTGCACAGTGGTGCTTTTGGAGACTGTGATTGCTCACAGCTGGAAAATTCAAGGTAAGTTAGTTTTTGTCCATAGAAAGATTGCAAATGGTGGCTTTAGATTTTGTTCTGCAATGATTTTCTTTTCCCCCTAAATGCTGCTTTTTATTCATCCTATTTACCTTTATCTCTTTTACTGTTCTTGGTAAATTGAAAACTCTGAAGGAACAATTCCAAGTCCCATACATTGTAGAAATCCATAGAAGTTTCTCAATACACTCATACAAGTTAATCTTTATGTCTCTGCAATGTTGGTTTTCTTTTCATGCTTTAGACAATAGAACTTTATGAATATATGACACACTTCTCCTTACTTCTACTTCACGGGATAATTTCTCTGTTCATTAAAACTTTCGCAATTGAAGGGACTTCAACAAACAAAGTTACAAAAGATTCTAGTGTCTTGAGTCTTGGCTATTGTGTGTCCTGGCTCTCATAATGATTTAGCAATACATATTCATCTTTATAGGTCTTGACTTCTCCTACATATCTCTTTTTTTATTTCCTAGTGGTTGCTTATAATTGACCTGCTTCTCTGCTCTCGAAGAAGGAAATGTCTGCCAAAACTGACTTTTTATCGTTTCCCGTGTTTTAGATTCATGCTTGAAACACCAGCATGGACCTTGTCAAAATGCTAGGCTGGAAAAGACTTCTGTTAGATGTGTTTCAGTGTCATGATTGGCAAGGGAAATTGCATTTCATAAACTCGTTTGCATTTGGCTGAAACTGGATTGGAGATATTATTTCTTTGTATGTAGAAAATTCACTGGTACATTTCTCTGCCATGGCTGTATGCTATAAAGTTTATTGAGGTTGTTACAATCTTATGCCGAAGGACTAGAAAGCCATTCATCGGAAGTACGTAATGGACTACCATCGACTAGTGCAATCGTGCATTAGTCCTTGAAACCTAAGCTTGATCGTTCCAACGTGGTGCTGAACTTGAACGTAATCCCGTATTTGTCTTAATGGATTGATGTTGCATGCTAATAATATTCTTTTCAAAATACGATGAAATTCATTTATTGCATCACTCAACTATGTATGAAATTGTGTAACTGTTAAAATATCAGTTTTGTAAGGGAATATGTTGGTTTGCAAGCAGATTTAGGATGTAAGCTGTTAGGACGAGTCTACATTAGTTTCAGTCAATTTGGTGCTTCACTCCTTATAATTCTTCTTCATTTTTTCTTTTGCCAGAACTTCAGTCCACGTAATTATATTGATGGGAACGTTTATTGCATTCTCACAAATATTTAAACTTTACCTAGTTTCCCATGTTGTATTAATGTCTGACCCTCCCCTCTTCCAATTTATTTCAAGGAAGAACAAGTGAACAACTGCACATTAAAAATAAAAATAAAAAATGGAAGAAGAACCAACTACACATATAAATAGGGGTCTTCCCTCGTGTAGGTGTATGGAAAACATTGTAGCATGCACAAAAAAGCGAGGCGTATTTGCAACAAAAAAGAAATTTATATTATTGAAGGTGGAAAGTATTTCTACCACCCTGATTTTGACCACAATGACCCAAATGGGGTAGCATAGCAAATTCACATCTAAATTATTTATACGATGTCGTTTCTACCCTTCCTTCCCAAAATTCATCTTAAAAATTTGCATGAAATCTTTCCCATCAAGTCAATTTTTATTTTTTCCCAATACATGAAAAATAGTCTTTTCATAGGCGTGGACATATTTGGGCCAAATCGGTATGGCCGTTTAGCAACTATTTTGTTTTTCTTTTCAAACTTTCTTTATATATTTTTGATAAAAGGGCCAAATCGGTATGGCCGTTTAGCAACTATTTTGTTTTTCTTTTCAAACTTTCTTTATATATTTTTAATAAAAGAAAGAAACGTGGATACACTATTTTCTGAAGTGTGTTATGTGTAAAGAAAATTCAAAAGTTTTAAAAAATTTAACGGAAAAGGGCCAAATATACCCTTTTTGATATTTTGGATCCAAATATACTGCTACCGTTATACTATTGATTCAATTATACCCCTCCATTAAGTACTTCCAATTCTACGTGGCACTAACATTTGATGAGGTGGACGCCACGTGGCATACCACCTCAGTACCCTTAACCCATTTTGCCCCTCTCTTCTATTTGTTCTTTCACCACTAAAATTTCCTTCCCCTTCATCACCATTACCGCCATCTGTGTCTCTCTTCTCTTTTTTATTGTTAACGAATTCCTTCTATCTCCCCTCTATTTGTCCTCGTTATACTATGTTTGAATCTGATAATTGGGGTGATGATGTAGATGGAGTTACAATCACACACTTACACTTGATTCAGCTTTGATACAATTTTTTTTTATCAAAAAAGGCCCATCAATTTCTATTCAGGAAAGTAAAAACTGAACACACAGAGATAATGAGGGGAAGTCCTTTGTTATAGGGAGAAGGCAATTGCTGTAAAAACAAAGAGCATTATTGCTTGTGCTACGAAATTTGGAGGATCTATGAGGAACCCCATAGAAAGAAAAACAGGAGGCTTTCTCATTTCACAACCCCTTTTCAGATAGCTCATTTTTTCGAATCAGCAAAGAACAATGGGGTTCGTTAGAAAAGTGCGCCAATTTGATGAAGGGAAGGGCAAAATGTGTTAGGGTGCTGAGGTGGTATGTCACGTGACATGCACCTCATCAAATGTTAGTGCCATATAAGTATTGGATATCCACACTGGACAAACTTAACGGATGAGGGATATTTGAGCCAGTATAACGGCGTGCGTATTTGAACCCAAAGATATAGCGAAGGAGATATTTATCTTTTTCCAATAAAATACAGTGTATATTTGGCCCTTTTCCGAAAATTTAAAGAGTGTTTTATTCGTAATACACTATATATATATATATATATATATATATATATATATATATATATATATATATATCAAGTTGACCCACGTGGGTGATCCAAGTTCAATCGCTTGCCTCAGTTTAAAGGAATGAAATCACTTTTAATAATGAGTACTTTATTCAACAGATCTATTCTTTGTAATAAATTGAATTAATCAAACTTTAAAGCAAATATTGAATGTTGGAGAAAAATTAGAAAAACAAAAAAGCAAAGGTGAATTGCTCGCCATGGGACTTCCAAATAGAGGTCTCAAATGTCAAGTAGTATTAAGTCCAAGTTCAAAAAGCGTGAGAAAGTGGAAAGATGGCCAAGTCATAGATGTGAATGAATGCAACATAAGTAATGAAGAAAGATGATTTGATTAGATAGCCAATAGTTAATAATTACGTGTCATCATTAATTTGCTTTCACGAAGAAGGTTAGTCCATGAAACCCACTCCAATTTCGAGGTCCCAAGTGCATTTTAGGTCATGAACTATCATACAAATAATTACGACCTTATTACAATACTCTTTTTAGTCCAAAATAAATAAATTTCTAGCACTTTTTCTTTGATCCAATATAAATGATTTTAAAGCCTAAAGAGGTATTAACAAATAATTTCCAACACTTTTTTTTTTTGATTAAGCACCGGGTGTCCGAGTCTCTTTGAGCCCCGACTAATCTAAAAAAAGAAACCTCGGCAAGGAGTTTCCCGCAAGTGCACCACGGGTAATTCAGGGTTTCCCCAATCCGATGGCCCTCAGAAATTGTTTGCACCCAGCGGGTAATTTCTAACACTTTTTCTTTGATCCAAAATAAATGATTTTAAAGCCTAAAGAGGTATTAATTAATTTTTTTCCAAAGTTTATTCTTCTCTCAAATGGATTATACAAATTCCAACATTAACTATTTCTACTTTTAAGAAAAAATTGGAGAACGTAAAAGAATAATATTATTAAATGACTCTTTAATTAATATAATTAATTAATTTTCATAAGAGTGTGTCACACAAAGAAAAAATTCACTTATTTTGAGTCGGGAGTACTTTTTTGTCCTCATTTATGTAATATGTATTCTTTAGTTTGTTTAATTATTTTTTATAGTTCATAATAATTTAGAACTTTTAACATCTTTATTTTATCGTTAATAAGATCATGCGCAGTTCTAAAAATATTTGTGACTCAAAGCATAAATATAAATTTTGTTTTTGCACAATTAAGTAAATAACATAAGTGAGACGAAAGGAGTATTTGTCACGTCCCAAATCTGACACTCAGGCCGTGACAGGGCACCTGACGAGCTTCTACCTATAAGGTAAACCCTCCAAGCTAATCATGCAAAAAAATTAACGAATAAAATGAATAATACCCAATGTCTCATAATATAAAGAAGAGTGCGGAAGTGAAATACAAATACTGAGTCTGCCCATAAACCCCGTAATATGTCTAAGTCATGAAACTACTAGTCTGAATACAAGAATACGAGACGCAGCTCAGAATACTACTAAGTTAGCTAAAGAAGAAGAGGTCGCCATGATCTAATGGTAGCTCACCTCGACTGAACTGGAATGAAGAAAACTAGAATAATCAAGGTATTGGCTATCTGGTCACCGTTGACCACACCTGCACACATACAAACATCAACAAGCGTGAGTCTAAAACACCCAGCAAGATCATCGACACTCTTAGCTTACCCCCGGGGCAAGTCTTTGAAATTCCTGATGATACATAAAAGCACTTAAACAAAGACAAGTATATTAAATATATACAAACACTGAATATGAAGCTGAAATCATGAAGCATAAACAAGCAAGACATGAAATAAATTGAATCTGCTATGCTCACGAGACACGGTACGTATTTGTCCAGTCTTACCCGATCTTCCGAAGTTGGCATTATTTACCCACATCTTACCCAGGTCATTTATAATTCTGGCATCTACCTTGAAATAGACTGAATCTGAATCTATGCTCACGGGACACGATACGTATTTGTCCATATCTTACCCAATCTTCCAGAGTATGCCCCTCTGAAGATATAATAAAGTGGAACAAACATCCAATCAGTACCAATTCAAAATTTTACATATATAGCAAGTATATATTTAAGCGAAATTACGCTAAAGGATTCATACAATCATTACTTTAGATACTTGAAAATTATTCAATTTAGATCATGCTTGCCCACTTGCACGAACTAAATGGTTTAAATGCATACACACAACACAAACCATATGCTTTTTATGAAAAGCAAGTAAACTAAGAGTTTAAGTCTCACTTGCTTTTTTAATCGAAATTCAAACTCTCTTGAAATGCCAAAATCTCTTCAAACGATCTCCAATAGCCTCAATCTATTTAATAACATAAATAATGAGTCCAAATTAGTCTAGAAAAACTAATCCCATTAGATCACCTTGAATTCAAAGTCCGTTAACTATCCTGCTATTAGTAAACTAACCCCTTATTTACTGACATAAAATAAAAACCTCAAAAACAATACTCAGCAAGATATGATAGATAACACATGAATAATGAAGTCCAAGTCTATAATACAACTCAACGATAGGTACTACTGCCAAATGAATTCACTGTGCAAAGTAGAAATATAATCTAGGAAGGTATTGCCCACTATTAAATAATATTTCTATCCCCAAAGCCTAATAAGCACAATCATGTCTCCATAATCATTTTGTCCCCCCAAAGAAGAATTATTGGCATTATTCGATAAAGAATTAATTGTACTACTCATCCTAGTTCATTCATGAAACATATCCTCCATATATATATGTATATATGTGTATATATATATAAACTAGTTGTATCTCGGCAAGCCTATCGCGTAATGCATCAACTCAGCATTACAGTTGGTGCAAAATTTTGATGTCTTTATTTTGTTTGTTCTCTTGTATTTTAACTTGACTAGTTCTCGTACACGTGAACGCACGTGTGTCCCATATGAATCATCACGAACTTTGTAAAACAGCATATACAATTTTGAAATATATGTTTAATGAAAATTGAAAATCTGAAGGGGAAAAGTACAAGCTGAAATTGATGTAAACCTAATCAAATGACTTGAATCTTGAAATGATTAGATAGCATCTCAACCTGCAAAGTTGGACAATAATTTAGCTAGAAATTTGATCCAAATCATTCATGTTCAAGTTGTTGTTGTTGAATGAAAGTGGGATTTTGTATAAGTTGTATAGCAATATTCGACCGACATATGTCATCCTTATCATGACTGGTTTTTATATAAGTTGTATAGCGATTCGATCGACATATGTCTTCCTTATGATGACCTGTAAATCATTGTGAACTTTATAGTATACATCTCCAAAAGTGAATAGTAGTTATTTGTGATAAAAATATTTAAAAATTACTAACATCAAAAAGTTAAAGTAGTTGATGTATACAAATTATAGACTACAAGTACATAAAGTGAAAAATACTTGGTTTCCATAGCCAAACGCCTACTTAATGTTTAAACCCGAATGATCTTAAAATACTTACCCCCCCCCCCCAACAATAACCCACCTACTTTCTTTATTCCTTCTTCTTCACTTCATTCCTTTTCTCCTTTTATTTTGATATGATTTTTGTTTCGTTTTGTTCCATTTTGGATGGTTTTACTGGTTTATTGCCCTAGTAAGTAATCACTACTTTTTAAGTAGTTCTTAAATTCTTGAGATAAAGTTAGCCCTCAAGTTCAAACCAAAAAAAACGTAACCTCCAAGCCCTGATTTGAAAAGCTATAATTGAAAAACTTTTCCTGAAGCACTAAATGACAGCATTAGTAGTGTAAGATATGGAACAAAGGTGAACATTAAAAAGGCACTTTTCTAAAAGTAACACTATCAGCAGTGTGAGCCATGGAACAAAAAGTTTCCAAATACAGTATCCCATACACAAGCATAGGACCAAGACATGAGTGAATAAAGAGAAGTGGCAGAGGAAAAGGCAAAAGATATACCTGTTGTTGCAAAATGTGGTACGCAGAAGTGGGAAAACACATGAGTAGATCTTCTGGGGAAAGAAACATGATACAGTTCTTTGATATTGGCGTGCACTTTTAAGGTAAAATAAAGCATGTAAAAGGTTGTAACTGAAAACAATTAACACTAATTATTAACAAATACATAGCTGACTATTATTATATGGAAGATGTAAGGGGGAAAAACTGAAATGTAAATTAAAGACAAATTCATATCCAACTATTAATTAGGACGTGGGAGATGGGGCAAAACAACTGCAATGAAATTTAAAGCTCCAAAATAATGTTTTTAACTATTTAGGATATAATATAAGGGTCACTTAATTTGTGAAGGGTATTATAGTAATCCAACTTTCAACTATGGGGCTTCCCACTTTTAGTATAATATGATAAATATATTTGACAACAACTATTCATTCATTTTCTGGTTTCTCTGGAATCAACATAAATATACCCTAAGTTCATTACTTAATTATCAACTATTACCGTGAGTACTATAAACCAATTATCACAAAGGTGAAGCTATGGAAGGAATTAAGTGTAGTACCTAAAATTGTTAGGAATTCTACTCTTTTGATGATGTTCCCTGCTTTCCCCTCAAGTAAAATAAAGTAGCAGTTACTTCTTCTTCTTCTTCTTCTTCTTCTTCTTCTTTTTCTTCTTTTTCTCGTGCCCTTTATTTTTATTTATTAACTAAACAATTGCACTTAACTAACAACTCCTTTAACCCACTGATCATAAAAAGAAATATAATAATACATCTCATACTTATTGTACCTATAAATATCTAAACTGTATACATAAATATTTATGTCTTACTTACCTACTTCGGAAGGTGAATGGTTGAAACTAAGTAAACCATAATAAAGGGGTTAACTCTAAAATTCACTAGAAAAATAACGGATTGTTATAGTATTAATGGTAACAAACTTAGTCACCTCTAAATTAAAATGCTGCTAATATTGTATTCTTTTTGACTAATTATTTATATATATATATGTCTTATTTAGTAATTAAAGAGTCAAACAATATTATATGTGATGATAGCTTTCTCAAATAATTTTGAAGTTAATAAACTTAATGACTAATATTTATTTTAGTAACTTATACGTTGTTTAACATTTGCTCCCTCTGGTACATTTTACTTGTCACATTTTTGTTTTGCACGCCCTTAAGAAGACATTAACAAAAAAAGGTAATTTGACTAAGAGCCCGTTTGGATTGGGCTTATACTTTAAAGTGTTTACGTGTTTTATAAAATTTGAAAAAATAAGTTGGGGTAGTCAACTTATTTTTTTTTTGGCTTATAAGTCCGTTTTCGCCTTATGTTCTTTAGATAAACTAAGTTAAATAATTATTTTTTGAGCTTATTTTAAGCACAAAATGACTTTAAGGTTCCCGCAAATTAAACACTCAAAAAAGCTGAAAACAGCTTATAAGCCAACTTATAAGCCAATCCAAACGGGCTCTAAATTATTCCTGCTTATTCTTTGATCTCAATTAAATTCTATTATCTTTTTTCATCACATTAATCTCTTTCCATATTTATTAAGGGTAAAGATGGAAACAAATACTTAATTATCTCATGATTTTCTAAAATGACAATTATTTTGGACCATTCATTTTTAATAAAATGGACCGAGCTAAGAAGTATTTCTTTTTTCTAAAGATGGGGACAGTCGATGTTCAAATAAGAAAAGCTGAAAAAAGTCAATACTTGAAATCTATTCATTCAATTTGGAACTGACAGGTCATTCAGTCGCCCTATCAATGTCTCTTACAAGTTGTGATAACTCAAATATGATTCTATGATATCTCACAGTTTTTTTTTTTCTTTTAGCTAATAGATGAAAGATTCCAATTAATATTTTGTTATAATCAACTTCTTATAATATTTTTATTTGATAGAATATATTGAACATAGTATTATTTTCTAATTATATAATTTCTGGAACTTTCCATTCTAAAGGTCTAAAACATCAATATGAAGCTAATTAGCTCAATGCAGGTACAAAATTTGTTGTAAGGTGAAAATCAAGTTAATTTGAAAAGTGAATATGAGTAGTGAAACATGAAATAATTTTAGTGGTAAAACCCCCAGTGTTTATACCAAACTATAGTAATTTACCATAGTTAAGTCATCCATTAAAGTCAAATTTGATTTTAATAAATAATAGAATGTAAAGACATGTTCATATGTATGTAAAAATCGAATGTGAGTAAGCTTTTACGATGTCAATGTTAATATTGAATATTTGAATCATATATGTTGGGGCGCGGGGACGTGGTGGGGGGGGGGGGTGCTCAACGTAATTCGTGCCCTAAAGCCAACCATAATAAGAGGTCTTAAGTTTATTAATGAAATAATTTTTTTCGTTAACAATTTTGTACATAACTTAATTTTTCAATGGATTACTTTATTGACAAAGATTATAGTCAAAAGGAAGGATCAATAGATGAGACCAAGACGTGATTGAAAATACTAATTCAGTCTACATTTAGTAAATATTCAATTAACATAACTTGCACTAACACATTCAAGACCGCATATTCCAAGGACACCGAAGTATAGAGTTGAGCTGCAAAAGGATAAAAATACACGCTTTTACCAAAGCGGAACGTCTAAAAATTATTATACCAAAAGGGGTATATCGTGGGCCGATCCACGATATACCCCAAATTTCTTTTCAAAATAATTGAAGCAAAAAAAAAAAAAAAAAAAAATTTACTTGTATAACGTGGATCGATCCACGTTATACAATATAAATTGTATAACGTGGATCAGTCCACGTTATACAATTATAACTTGTATAACGTGGACTGATCCACGTTATACAATTTATATTGTATAACGTGGATCAGTCCACGTTATACAAGTAAAATATTTGTTAACTTGGACTGATCCGTTCTGCCCTAAAATATTTCTTCCGCCGCTTCATTCCATTCTCTTTCGTTCTCTTCCATTCTCCTCCATTGCAAATATTTTGCAGAACCTCCATCTCCTTCTCCTTTTTCTTCTCTCTCTATTTTTTTAAACCCCGCAATACAATCTAATTTTTGGAGCAACTTCTTCATCTTTATCTATTATTGTTATTTAAATTAAGGTATTTTTTCTAAGTCATATAATATTATATATTTATAGTAGATGTAGATCTCGTTTGTCTTATATATCTTAATTGTTATTTTTTATTTGTGTTATTTTAATACGTTTGTGTTATTTGTGTTATTTTAATTTGAACTTAAAATATGATTGTTAGAAGCATTATTATAAAAGGTCCGATTTGTTTAGTAGCACTTTTGAAGAAATTTATTATTATGTTCCTGTTATTTTTGTGAATTGTTATATAAAATATCTGAATAAAATTTGTTGTTATGTTGCTGTTATTTTTGTGGATTCTTTTATAAAAGATCTATGGATTGTTATGTTGTCGTTATTTTTGTTAGTTTTGTGATGTTTGTAAAACGTGGATCGATCCACGTTATACAATATATTTTGTATAACGTGGATCAATCCATGTTTTACAAGTATAGATCACTATCTTAAAACATTGTGGGTACCGTGATATTGCCAATAATGGACCGATGATGACATTTTCGGTGGAGAAAAGAATTGTGAAATGTGTCAGGATCGAATTTTTTTCCTCCCATTTTGTGAATGTTGCTTTGTTTGATGTATTTATGCATTACCATAGTAATTTATAACTGCAGAACCTGTAATTTCTTCCCTATGCTCGGAAGTTTGGTATAATTGTGAAACGTGGACAGTTCCACGTTATTCAATATATTTTGTTATTGTCACACCCCAATCTTGATCAGGGTGTGATGGGCACCCGACCCCATAACTGGAGCCGAGCGAACCCGCTGACCGTTACTACGTACTGAATTTTTTTTTTGTTTTTTTTTTTGAACCTTTAAATCAAACATTTTTAATAGAACTACTTATACACAATAAAACTTTTCCGTTGCTTTTAATCAAATAAAATGTGTAACTGTACAAGCTCGTATCACTATCCAAATCGCTCCCACAACTCACGACTCGTCCGCAAAGTCTCTAACTACGGACAAGACATCATAGCATAGTACGCCGACTCGGCGACACTCCGAGCAATTGAGCTTGCCAACCTTGTCGAGACATCTTTTATCGGCCGCTATCCGTCCGGGAGTACCGCGCGGCATGAACGCAGCCCCCAAAGAAGAGGGGTCGTTTAATAAGTGTACCGAGTATGTAAGACATGAACGAGAGAATAATATAGCAAGAACTGTAGAGCACGTCATGTAAGGAGAGTATACTGTACATATGAAGTATATCACGTGTAAAACTGTGGCCTGGGCATAAGTAATAGCTGTACGGGAATATGGACCATATTATAGAATAGGAGAGTGACCTGTACATATATGTGCCCTTGGGCAGGTACCGTGCTTTCTTAGCTTTCCTTATTCATATATATATATACATACATAAGAATAGAATATAATATATTATATTGCCGAGGCGCCGGCAGCCGATCCATTTAGCCATAAATATGCACACCCCGCGTCCGGGCATCCCGCGTCCGGGACGATATCATGTGCAATACTCCAACTGATCAGGTGGATATGCGTATATAACGCTCTGCCCTTATCCCCAATGGATACGCGTATATAACGCTCTTCCCCGTAAACATAGGCATATTTCATGTATAAATATCAGCGTCTATAGCGCTCTGAGTCTTTTTGTGTCACATGCACATACTCACATTATATATATTTTTCAGCGTCTATAGCGCTCTGCTTCTGTTATCATATATATACTAGCGTCTATAGCGCTCTGATTCTGCTATCATATACATATACTTAGATCATGAATATTATCAGCGTCTATATAGCGCTCTGATTCAGTTATTATATACATACACGTATGTCGGGTATACACATCAATCGGGGTCATAAGACATAATTCCATGTGTTTAAAATCCTTAGTGTAGTCATTACCTACAATAGCATTGGGATATCTAGGAATAGTTTAACAGTCTCATATTTCCATTTTTATAGCAAAATATGTCGTCTACATGTCTAACGTAGGCACTTTTCTTATCTTTGGCTTCATCGTTATCGCTATAAGGTCACCTTCATCATGGATACATTTGCACTAGGATGATACTGTACTTATCGTTCGTCAATCGGGACAAGGGTCGAAGATTTCCTTGGGATTCTACTCCAAAACAAGTCAAACGGGGAAATAGAAAAATTCCGGGAACAGTGGGCCCACCTCGGGCCGAGTGAGATAGCGTACATAATTTACATATGTTACGTGTCCTGGCGGTATTTATAATGGTTCAAGGTAATCGGGTTCTCTTACGCAAGTTCTAAGGGTTTAGGAAGCTTTCTCAACATTTCACTCTATTTTTAGTTCAATTCTACTGAATGAATAGTAACTAATTTCAGTCTCGGATTTCTAGGAAAGGAATTTTCCCCGAGGCCCGTGTTCAAGCCTACTACGTCTAAGACATGCCAAAGAAGGAAGGTAAAGTCTTACATACCTCTTTTTGCTCCTTCTGCTTCTCCGAAACCTTGTCGCAAATCCGCCAAAATTTACAATTTGGTCACGTTTACCCAAAGCTTGATTAGAACCTTTAGAAGTTGATTCTTTAAGGTAACACTTTGTTTTGCCGAAATTTCGGCAAAGATTTCCCCTGCAAATATACCATGCCACCAAGTTTAACTTGGCCGATTTCAATCAACAACAACCCCGGGAATACAACCCGGCCAAACTAACAACATTCAATGCCAATAACCAACAATCACAATACAATATCGATAGGTAATTCAAGGTATCCAAACTAACATCCAATCTTACCCGAAATCTTCCAACTTAACTAGAACAACAACAACACACTTCTTTCTTTCCAATTCATAAACTACATCAACATTTCTATATGTTAGCAACATTATTTTTATCAATACAAGAAGCTATATCGAATTCACATTATCTTGCAAATCAGCCCACAAACAATTACAACCTCAATTTGGACCATTGAACCTTCGTCTTCATCACATAATCTACGACAAACAACAACACAATGTTACCTAACATTAGTTCATCCTCTCCCCTCCAAAACAGCCCACACACACGGCTACAACATCAACATGTATGACTTCATGAATTTCATTCTTTTGCTACACCAAACAGCCCATACTCATTACAAGTTCAACATGAATCATCGAACATTCCTTTTCATTATAGAATCTATGACAACAATCGACCAAAACACTAAACAAATTTGGTTCATTCTTCCTTCACAAGGCAGCCACCATTCCTACACAACACACATATATACACGGCCAAGCCTCTACATACAATTCCCATAAACTTTATTCATTTCCACATTACATAATCCATAACATAACAATCAAAATGCTAAATAAACTTAACTCTTCACTCCTATGCCACATAGCCTATACACGGCCTCACACACCAACATCTTTATTTCATGAATTCCATTCATTTCAACACATCACAACACACTCACACGCCCATAACACATGCAAGAAAGGATAGAACCTTACCTTTTTTCTTCCACCTCTTCCATTCGGCCAAGCTTTGTTCTTGCAAAACAAATGGTTTCCTTCTTCCAACAACTACTCCACATGATAGAGAGCCTTCCAATTAGTATGAAAACTTGAAGAAAACATTCTCCATGATCAACTTTAGGGGCTGGTTCGGCCAGCCCCCTCTTGGCCGTCCCTCTCCCTCTTTTTTTTTTTTTTTCTTTCTTTCTTTCTTGTTTCTTTCTCTCTTCTTAAAAATATGACCACCCCTCATGTATATATACATATATGACTTGCATGCATGTGAGGGGCACATGCCCCTCTCTAGATTTTTCTTCTTTTTTCCTCCTTCTCTTTATTAATTTTTTTTTCTAGACTTTTCTTGAAATTTCTTGAAATTTAATCCAAGAAGACTAAATGTCTTGCCACATAAGCCTTGGCCCTTTTTCAAGACTTTTTCTTGAACTTGGTGAAATTACTATTTTACCCCTCGACTTTCCTTGATATTACCATTTTGTCCCTAGCCTTCCGCATTATTTCTACGGCCCATTTTGCGAATTTCTCTTCTTGCCCCTAGCCTTTCTCAATATTCCGTCCAATAATGTTCATAAATAATATTCATAACCAACTTATGCACTATAATAATTTTTTGAAGATGGTCTTGCCCTTAACTTCCCGCAATTGTCTTAAAATATTCCGACGTACAAAATGCGGGATATAACATCCTTCCCCCCTTTTGAAACATTCGTCCTCGAATGTTCGACTAGTCCTACAGGCTCTCATAAACACCTCGGGGGAGCTCCCTTTTTAAAGCTATTCTCATCCTTTATATTAGCTCTAAGTTATCCGATATCATCCTCTTTGTCATACTCTTCCTCTTCACACCCGTCCATTTTCTGGCGTCGCACTACTCAAAGTTTGTGCGAACTCTCATATTACCTTAAACATTATCCGACTTATCCGCTCATTGTCTGCTTTCCTTACCAATTCACTTTAGTAAAGGGTCTCCTTAACAGCTCAAGTGTTCATATCAAATACATTACCGCATCAACTACCTATACCTCATCCTTACATTTTTCTCACCTGCTTCCCCCCTTTTGGGGCGCACTTATACCATTATTCATTTATACTTCGTCTCATACCTTCATTCCCAATCTCAATCTACAGAATAATAATGTACCACTTGGCAAAGACTTGCACCATTTACTCTTGCTACCATTCGAACTTCGGTATCCTTACTCGATTAATGCCTTTTATACCATAACTTCTCTGCTGGAATTCACATGTCCACCGATACCATCATATTTGAGATGTCCTACACCTTCACATATACATATATTCAATTACTACCAACTAGCCCACAAAATACGTCCAAACGCTGTTCAAGCCTATCCTAGTTTTAGGGCTGTGATGCACTTCCTGTCTCTTCACCAAGCAAGTTTGCCTTCCGCGTGTCTTCTTATGGTCTCCAACCATCCCGTATATCTTAGTTTCCCTTAAGCTACCCTAACCTCTCATGTGTCTCTTAGGTCTGAATATATAAAATTTCTCGTAACTTCCCAGGGGGTCACCCATTATAGAATTGCTCTCACCTGAGCACGCTTAACCTCGAAATTTTACCGAAATTCAGTGTCCTAATGCTGATGCTTTTGCGTCCGCTTCCTCACATGGCCTTTACTACTCGATCTGAGGCCAACTAAAACTTTACAACTTCCAAGACATTTCCATAATACGTCCTTTCTTTGTAATTACTATTTTGCCCTTTTTCAGTTCTGAATGTTCATCTTCCACGGGTATGCGTACATCCGGGGGCCGGCGGTGTACGACGTGTTAACACTCCGTGAGAAGCATCGATCGTAGGTCGTGTGGGATGGTTCCTTGAGAGGACCGACCGGATGCCGTCGTTTCTGCTGCGCAGATACCGAATTTGGAAGCACGCGAGGGCGTCATCCTTTTCATCCTCGCATCCTTGACTACTTTGGCTCGTGTGGATTTCAGGGGAGTAATAGAGGTATGTATATCATATGATCGCGCTCATCACCGCACTTAGAGAGAGATGGCGTCCCGAGACGCACACCTTCATCCGCGTACGTGAGGCGACCATCACATTACAAGATATCGAGGTCATGTTTGGCTTGGTTGTTGACGGTTATCCCTCGAATAATCTTAATGCTAGATATATAGATATTGGGGCGGGCAACAAGCCGATCCATGAGCTTACCGGTCGGGCACCCGGTCCGGATTGTTTTAATGGTGTTAGTAGGTTAGAAGTACATAAATTAATTGAATATATTAGAGGCTTAGAAGACATTACGGATCGTACCCCGTAAAATTGACGTTAACAATGGTTAGGTTATACTTGCTATGGCTTTGTGTGCGGCACGATATTTCCTGATAAGTCCTGACTTACTTTTTATTTAGATTATTTGCTCGATACGCGTGACCTTAGAGCAATGAGTGGACAAGCTTGGGGAGCCGGCCGCACCGTCATATTTATATACTTATTTATGCCGCGCTTCGTCGAGGAAAGCCAAGGATGTGTGTGGATTCATTTCCTTATTGCGTGTGTACGTGACCTTTAAAATTATATAATTTTATTTGGTTGTCCTATTTGATAGTTATAAGATTTTTATGTATTTATTTTAATTTTTTAATATAGGTTTGGGCTTGGGAGCGCATTATACCGATGCACCACCACCTGTGGCCCTTCCGCCACACACGCTCTTGCACGAAAGTGACTCATCGTAAATCCCATGAAAATGAGGCACGTGGTGTTTTACCCATATGTAGGATGTATTGGACAACCTAATAGATGGCCAGGTATTTTATCATAATTATGGTTGTTAATGGCGTTTTGATATAATAGCTACGCTTATGTGTAATTTATTTATTTTATTATCATGTCATTTTATGTTCTTTCTATCGTAGTTTGTGTGGCAGCCTTTTATTCGAGGCCATCATCAATAGACTCCCGAGTGGTGTCTCGCGTGGCCGAGATATTTGGATGGCGAAGGTTCCCCTTATTTGTGGTATCTATCGAGAGTGGCACATGGTAGACCGCGTTCTCGGACAGCTTGGTAGGAAGCAACATATTCGGTCCATGTGCCGAGATTGATCCTTTTCATTACAAACGTGACAAGCGGTATGCTATAAAAGCGGAGGATCAACAATATTTTACGTAAATGTACTTTTTGCGGGGAAATCGTCGAGAAAGTTTAATTGCCGAGTATGAAACTCAAGACCCGCAGTTACTATCGTATTTTTGTTGGTATCGACGTCACTCGCGCACTTTCATAGGAAATCCGCGCATAATGTGGATAGAGGATACCAACACACAAGGCAAAAGTGTGCATAAGGCATCGGTACGTACATTACATTCCATTAGATGTTCGATGTCTTTATATGTGTCTTAGACCACTATCAAATGTTGCAATTTTTTTTTTTTTTAGGCTTTAGGACATCAAGAATCGTACAGGTTGGCTCAGCAGACTATCCAAGATCCAACCAAGTCTGATGAAGTGAAGGAAATAGCAGAGATGTTTAGCCACATTAATACAGAGGCCACATTAATGCATATCACCCAATAATAGATTTTATGTCCAGCTCATTGACGTCTGCTCCCGAGGTTCAATCACCACCGTAATCGGGCGAGGGGCCTTTTCGAGCATTCGCATCGTCCGGGCCTATTAGCCTCGCAGCTATGGCCCATCGCAGCTTGGTGGTCGACAAGCGCCTTCTTATGGGATGACTGAGGGGTCTTTACCTGCATTCACTGGACAGAGCTCTTCAATTGGGAGGAGACTGAGTTTTACCGACGTGAGTATTCTAACCACTCAAATAGCTTGTATCTTGTTTAAAGTAATGGCTACCTTATGTGTCTATATTATTTATTTTGCATAGTCTCCCATGGCATTTGATATTGGATCCTCACACATTCCGTGCCGATGTACACACCTTTAGAGCAGTTAGCTTTTAATTCAAAGTTTTTGGAGACTTGTGGTTGTTATGTGGTGTTTTGTCTTGGTTGCTTTTGGTTGTTTGTGTTGGTATATGGTATTGGAGGAAGTCCTTGTTACGGGGGGAGATGCCCCGATTTTACGTAGACAATCAAATAATTGGTACGAAAATTTATCAAACAAAAATAACTTCTATTTTTTTTATGGTATTTACAGGATGCAGGTGTGATACAAGAGGAGGTTCACCAACGTAGATCAAAACGAGAGCGTCGGCAAACTCGGTGTGGCACGGGGGGAAAAAGACACTGTAAAAATTAAATTTTTATTGTATAGTGGGTAACTTCATGTTGAAGTATTAGTATGTAAACTTTATTGAATTCGGAAAAGGATGGACAAGTTACTGTTTTTATTTGCCAATGTCTGTCTGTTTTTATTCAATTCTGGTTCACCTCGTTTCTGCATATTTAATGTGTGTAAAACTCTCAACAAAATTGAATTGGAAAACGTTGGCCAGCCAACGTTTTGCAAGAATATGAATTGCAAAACGTTGGCCAGCCAACGTTTTGCAACAATTCATATTTTGTTGCAACGTTAGGTCGCCAACGTTTTTTCCTCCGATAATTGATTCGCGCAATAATTGATTCGCGAAATTTTTTTACGCCGAGAATCGTTACGGTCGTCAAATCACGCATGTCGTAAAAGTAAAAACGATCAATAATTTGTAAAATTTTTTGTGTAAAATCGCGTAATGCATGAAGTCGTCGAATCGCCATCCAATCGTCAAATCAAGCGTGTTTTGCGTAAAATGAAATAGTAAAATCCGTGAATCATTAGTTTTATATAAAATCGCATTTGTATCTCTCACCGAATTCTACACTTCTCTATTGTAGACTTCATTTTTTACGAACTCTCAACTTCTCCTCGCACTCTCCATTAATTTTTACTTTTGCATTCTGTTGAAAATAATATGGCGGAAAATTATGTAAGAGTTAATTTATATTGGGGTGGGGAAGTTGTGTACGAAGAAGGTTCGATTAGATATAACCGTCATCCGAAGCCGTACAAAGGTTTCCAATTTCCTCAAATACGATCGTCTACAACATGTTTTCGAAAAAAGCAAAATGGCCATATCTGATCCTAACCTTTCGGTGGTTATCAATCGGACGATATCCAACATCAATTACGGCTGGGGATTTCCCATTTACGGGGAAACTCTTATTTCGGATGACGACTCCTTATCGCTATTTCTTCGAAGTCCTGATATATTTAGCAATCATATCAGTATAGCCACACTTGACATGTATGCAACTGTTGAACGCTCTACTAATGTTAAAGCACCCATCGACGATGAGTTTGATATTCGGGTACTACGTATCTTCCCGCTATGAATATTGGGCTTCAAAGAGGTACGATTCAATAAGAAATAATGGTAGGAGTTGGTAGCCAGCCACATAACTTTGGTTGGACTATGCAGAGCCGTGATATTCCCGACCGAGTTGTGCTCCGTATACAACCGAATTAGGTGGCGGGAGTATAGTTCGATATCACCCTACTCGCAAGTAGTCATTTACGTAAAGGTAAATATAACGATGTTTTATGAAAACTTTCTCATTTACGTTCTATTCACTGTCTTTGTGCGTTTAACCATCACAGGAATATAACATGTTATTTGTCCATGGGGTTAATTTAGGTATGACGATTTTGAAGAAAACCCCGTATTGACTCAGCTCACACAAATTGTGAGCAATAACGACGTAGCTAATGATCACTCCGATAAGTCAGATAGTGATATCCCATTAGATCACACATAAACGTACGATGATCACTCATCCGATGGTGATGGTCATTCTTATGAAGACATTACAACTCCGAGTGATGGTAACGTTAGCTACCATTCTAATGCGATTCCATATTTGGACAACACGAGAAGGCCCGATGATTTTGCCTTCGAGAGATGACGGTCCAATTCGATCCGCACTTTGGGATTATAAAAACCCGAATTTATCGACGTTAGTATGGTGACAATGAATATTATTTTTATTTGTTGGACCATTTTTAAGGGGTTGATAATTTTCCTTGTACTATGCAATTAGGTATGTTATTTCAGAACAAGCAGGAAATGAAAGGCGCAGTGAGACAATATTGTCTCAAAGAAAAGAAAGAGTTCATTTGTGATCAGTCCAAAGGTAAATTTTGGAGGGTTATTTGCAAGCGTCATATGTTGGGATGTGAGTGGATGATCCGTTTTAGAGAAATTTCAAGTGGTATGTGGAAGGCGAGCTGAGCGGATCTCCACCACAATTGTCTCACGATGATTACGTAAAGGATCATTTCAATTTGAATGGTCACCTAATTGCTTACTACGTTGATACCATATATTATGGTCGATCCATACATCAAGTATTAAGTCGGTTCGGAAAAAATAAAAGGATTGCATTTGTTTACTCCTAGTTATAGAAAAGCACAAAAGCGGGCGTAAGAAAGCTATTGAAATGGTATTTGGTGATTTTGAAACCTCTTTCAAGACATTGCCCCGATACATGGCCGCCTTAAAATATTTCAATCCGGGGACCATTGTTGAGTGGAAGCACCAATCAACTACAATGCAAGGTGAACACATCTTCAAGTTTCGTTCGGGCTTATAAACCAAGCATCGATGGATTCAAAAGTTGCAGGCCCGTCATCTCAATACATTTCGTACTCATTTGTACGGTAAGTATGAGATGAAACTGCTAATTGTCGTTGAATTGATGCAACAATAACATTTTTCCACTTGCATATGCTATTGTTGCACGTGAGAGCTTTGAGTCCCGGACGTGGTTCCTTGTGTTGTTGTGGAGACATATTGTTCGTGAGAGACAAGGAATTGGACTTATTTCGACCGTCATCGTGGCATCTTGCAATGTGTCCAAACACATGATTGTTACAACCACCATCCACATACCATAGGTTCTCGTTCGGCATTTAAAAAGCAACTTCAATAAAAAGTTCCTCAAGGACCTTGAGAAGCTAATGTGGTTGGCGGCTACAGAGCACCAAAAGAAGAAGTATAAAATGAGGATGGAACAAATCAAAACAATGTCATCTCCAGCGTATTTGTGGTTAAAGGCTCTTCCGGAGGAAAAATGGACATTGCATAAGGACAACGGTCATAGGTGGGGGGCTATGACAACGAATGTCTCCGAGTCTTACAACGGTTTATCAAGAAAGCTCGTGGATTGCCCGTTATCGCCATAGTCCGTTATACGTTTAAAAATCTTGTTGATCGGTTTGTTGAGAGAAGTACCCTGCCGATTTGTTGATTGGATAAAAAGTTTTGGCCGCGCGCCGTTGAAAAGAAGTTTGATGAATACCGGGAGAGGTCCCTAAAGCATACCGACATGCAAAAGAATACAATGCAACCGAAGGGGTCTTTGAGATTCCGACATTTGCACACGAAGGTAAGGGCGGAAATATACATAAAGTCTCTGCCGAAGGGAAAAAGTGTTCGTGTGGAAAGTGGAGAAACTACCATATGCCATGTTCACATGCAATTAAATTTTGTGATATTCGCGGAATTCAACCAAAGACTTATGTTAGCAAGTACTACAGTTGCAGGTTTTATAAGCAAACGTACAGTGGAAATTTTTCATCGTCAGGTGATGAGGCATATTGGCCACTTTCTCCCTTCGCTTAATTGCAAACACCGAATACGAGCGAACTTCAGAGCGCGGAGTACAACTAGAAGGAGGAATGAAATGGATATAGCCCCGCCGCATGGCTAGAAAGTTTAGTACGTGCAAGCAAACAGGTCATAACAAGAATCGCTGCCCCGATAGAAATCAGTAGTTGTTGTTATTTGTTGGTTTTTATATTTTTTTCTTAACTTGTACAATTGTTATTTCCTTATGTACTCTTCCAAGAATATATAACATGTCTTGTGCAGTTTAATAGTTAGTATGTAATTTAACATTTATTACTCGCTTAATGTGTGACGTTTATTTAACTTATATTTAATTTTTTATTTCTGTTCGCATATATAACACATTTAATTATTTGCATGTGTTAAAATATTTTTTTGAGTTAATCATGCTTTAAAAATTAAAAAAATTAATAAATTTCTTTTATTAAAAATATAACCGAATATGAGTGAAAAGAATATTTTTTTACTTGTATAACGTGGACTGATCCACGTTATACAATATAAATTGTATATATTCCCTATTTGGTAAATAATACAAGTTAATTACCAAAAAAAAAGTTTGATAAAAAAAAAATTGTATAACGTGGATCAGTCCACGTTATACAAGTTATAATTGTATAACGTGGGCTGATCCACGTTATACAATTTATATTGTATAACGTGGATCAGTCCACGTTATACAAGTAAATTTTTTTTTTTTTTTGTTTTTGCTTCAATCGGCTGAAAAGAAATTTGGGGTATATCGTGGATCAGCCCACGATATACCCCTTTTGGTATAATAATTTTTAGACGTTCCCTTTTGGTAAAAACTGTGTATTTTTATACCCTTTAGGCTCCGGACTCTATATAAGACCTATTTCACAGGCTCGCAGATTTACAAGACTCCTAAGCATAAAAATGAACAAGGAAGAAATACTTATGTATGCAAATAAAGGAAACTAAGGAACACACTATGACACTAATAACTTAAGATTTATCTTCAATAGCCTGAAGCAGAATCTAGGTAAGAAAGAAAAATGCTGAAAGTGAACCCTTAACATCAACACAAAACCAAATATCAATCCTAATACAAACTTGGAGCAAACAGGATAGAACTAAAAAATAGCAAAACAAGAGAGGAAAATTACTTATCTAATTCTAACAGCATTAAAAGAAACTAAACAAATGTAAAAATAAAACACCAGAACTGAAAAAAAAAATGCTAAGATGAGAAGGAAATTACCTTTTTCCGATGCAGCGACGGGGGCGAGGAGAGTTGAGTCGATTACCTTTGAACCAACACGACAATTAACTCGGACTCAAATTTTTTTTTTTTTTTATTAGGGTTCTGTTTGGTTCATTTTGTGAAAATATTTCCCCCTTCAAAGCTTGAAATGGGCCGGGTATGTGTGAGGTTGGGCCGGCCATTGGGCTTAAATGACTCAGCAAAGAGGGCTGATCTTGGCAAGAAATTGAATTTAATGAAATAGCCTCTTTTATTTGAATTGTAACCAAAAAAGCTTGTCTAAAATAGCCAATTAAATCCAATCCTTGCAAAATCAGACCAACCTTTTAAACTTGAACTAATTGAAGTAAAATTGAGATGAAATAATTATTCAATTAATTAGTTAAATTTCTTGATTTTATCAAAGTAAAATATTTAAGTGAAAACATTTGTTTTTGATATAATTTGATTTTCAAATTGATAAAATAGACATAATTAACACTTAAAATCATACGTGAAATATACATAATATATATTAGGGTATTTTGTCAGATGGTATGGCAAAATAATGCCCAAACTAGCTTAGAAAGTATTTTTCTGATTTTTGAATAACTATTTTACTCTGTTTGCGATTCAAGAAGCTTGACTAGTTAATTTGAATTTTTGGAGGGCAAAAATTGGGTGTCAACACTATCCAATTGTAAGCCAAAGATCCGTAAATATAATAATACCATCTTATGCCACATTAATTATTTTATCATTTGTGCAATTAGCTTGGGTGAAGCCCACTTTAGCCCCTTAACATACTGGGTTTGGGAAACAATACACCCTTCGCATCTTGAATAGGTCAATAAAGCCCCTTGATCTTAAATCAATGGCTAGAAAAAATTGAATTATTTCATATATTTTTAAAGTGTCAAAAACGACGCTCAGTAGTATAAATTGTGACTTATTTTTCAGTAATTAAAATATTTAAGTAATGGTATTTTATAATTAAATTTATACATTTTTTTGTCTTCTGGTTTTTAAAACTAGATCACTAGGCTTCATCGTATATTTATTTATTTTAGAGCTTAAATGCCTTGATATATCTCTTTATTTATATTATTATCAGTATTTAAATTTTACTACGACAACTAAATTTTTGTAAAGCATTTTTCTATTTTCATGTTATATTTACATACTCAATGTCTAATTATTTTGCAAACTATTTTATTGGTATACTTTGAATAAAAAATAATAATCTCTAATATAAATATAGTTAATAGCTGATATGATTCTTAACTTTTTTTATAATTACTTAAAAATGTTAACTCAACTAAGGTTTTTATTTCATAGACAAGAGATGAACGAGGTATTATTTTCTAATCTCAAATTTTTAGGATTGTTAAATAAAATTTACACACTTATATACTATATTGATTTTGGTAATTTTTCATTCTTGATCTGAAAAACGTAAAAAAGTCTTTGATAAATTGAAAATTATTTATGATATTATATTTTTGTTGGAAACTTTTACGATTATGATATGGAAATAGAATAACTTTTTATATAAATTGAATACTTGATATAAAGTTTCCTTTCTTTTTTGTCCGATGAAACAAAGTTTTCAATACTAGTAACATTAAATAAGATGGTCAAGATAAATTGGAGCTCTAAAAAAAAAAAAAAAATCATGCAACAAAATGAGACTTTAAATATCACAAGAAATTTTTTTTTTTTTTTAAAAAAAGAGGTATGACATTTATTTTTTATAAAATGTTATTGCTTAAATTTTTTATTGATTTAAAAGAGTACATCTTATAGTTCATATTAATTGAAGGTTGTTTTTGACATTTTAAAAATATTTGAAATATTTCAACTCATTTCTAGCCATTAATTTAAGATCAAGGGGGTTTATTATCTCTTTCAAAATATGAACGGAGTATTATTTCCCAAAACCAATATATTAAAGGGGTAAAGTAGGCTTCACTCAATTAGCTTGGTACATAACCAATAGGTAGAAAATGATGTGACAGTCAACAAGTTCCTAATTTTCAAAATTTTGCCAAATGATACACTTATTTTAATAAGTTCAGGCGAATCAGGATTTTAAAAATATTATAAAAAAATTCATTCCGCCATCCAACAAAGTCAATAAGTAGTATTTTGTAAATTTGGCCGATTAATGGGACACCAAACAAATTGTGATTTAGAAAATCAAAAAAGCATGTGATCAATTGTTCTTTTACTAAGAGCCCGTTTGGATTGGCTTATAGCTTAAAGCTGTTTTGCGAACATAAATTGAAAAAAAAAGTTGGGGTAGTCCAACTTATTTTTTTTGCTTATAGGCATTTTCGGCTTTATAAAGTTCGCTTTAGATAAACTAAGTTAAATGGGTCCAATTATTTTTTTGAGCTTATTTTAAGACAAAATGACTTTTTAAGTTTAGCCAAATGAAACACTCAAAAAAAAGTGAAAACAGCTTATAAGCCAACTTATAAGCCAATCCAAACGGGCTCTAAACCATGTACCTTACAGACATTACAAATATGGGTATTACATTTACAATTAACAGGCAGCACATTCAAATTACATTTTTTTAATAAATTGTTTATACTTGTTCCTAATATTCAAAGACCATAAAAAAAAAAAAAAAAAACGGACTTTGCAAACAGTGATAACTAGATTAGGAGCTTGAGAGCAAAGGGAGCTGCACTGGTGAGCAAATGAAGAGGAGATTTTTTTTTTTCCCTCACAAAATCAAACAGATGAGAGAGTATCTAAGATTGAGAAAGTGAGAGTGATAAAGTGAGAAAGTCTTACTCGCTCCGTTCACTTTTACTTGTACACTATGAACTTTGCACACTTCTTAAAAAATAATAAAGGCTAATAACTAAAGTGTATAATTTACAATGATACTCATATTAATTAATGTATAATCTTATTGGATTTGAAAAATGACTTGGAAAGAGTAATTAATGTTAAGGGTAAAATAATTTTTATTTATTTATATGCATATGCGAAAGTGAATAAGTAAATGTGTAAATTTATTTTAGAATTGTGGACAATTAAAAATGAACGGAAGGAGTATTTTTTTTTTTTTCTTCTTTGGGACGAGAGATCCACCCCTTTTTAGAGCAAAAAATCAGAAGAGTTCATCCGAATTTCAAAGCTCGGATATCCGATAATCAACCAAAAATCTTCCATATGAAAAGAGCAAATAACTGGGGCCCGCATATGGAAAAGAGGGAAAAAGAAATAAGGGGTAGATGGGGGTTGGTAGGACACCAAGAAAAAAGAAGATTTTTTTTCTTCCCCGTGTGTGAAAATGTGTGCTCGTATTAATAAGGAGAAAATTAGTCAAAAGTGACTTTTCAAAAGCCAAAAATGCAGGAACATGTTTCCCCCTTTTGTTTTTTTGAGTAAAATAAAGTAGCAGTTGCTTCTTCTTCTTATTTTTCTCTCAGCCTACCTATAGACTAAGTAGAATAAATAGGTTCCTCTATTCACCACATGCTTCTAGGGTAATTACGTGAATAGAGGGATGATGGGCTTGGCCCACTACTCATGCCATTTATTATTAATTAAACAATTGCACTTAACTAACAATTCCTTTAACCCACCGGTCATAAAAAGAAAATATAATAGGAGTAATACATCTCATACCTTATTATACCCATAAATATCTAAACTGTGTACATATAAATATTTATGCCTTACTTACCTACTTCGAAAGGTGAATGGTTGAAACTAAGTAAACCATAATAAAAGGGTTAACTCTAAAATTCACTCAAAAAATAACGGGTTGTTACAGTATTAATGGTAACAGACTTAGTGACCTCTAAATTAAAATGTTGCTAATATTGTATTCTTTTTGACTAATTATATATATCTTATTTATTAATTAAAGGGTCAAACAATATTATATGTGATGATAGCTTTCTCAAATATTTTTGAAGTTAATAAACTTAATGACTAATATTTATTTTAGGTAACTTATTATACGTGGTATAACATTTATTCCCTCCGGTTCATTTTACTTGTCACATTTTCGTTTTACACGCCCCTTAAGAAGACATTAACAAAAAGGGTAATTTGACTAAATTATTCCTGCTTATTCTTTGATCTCAATTGAATTCTATTATCTTTTTTCATCACATTAATCTCTTTCCATATTTATTAAGGGTAAAGATGGAAACAAATACTTAATTATCTCATGATTTTCTAAAATGACAATTATTTTATACCATTCATTTTTAATAAAATTGACCGAGCTAAGGAGTATTTCTTTTCATTTTTTTGCGCAGATTGCCCTTCTTTTGGGGTGGTCTTTAACTTTTGCCCCTCATATTTGTGGTCTTTAAATTTTGTTTCTCATATTTGTGGTCTTTAAATTTTGCCCCTCATATTTGTGGTCTTTAAATTTTGTCCTTCGCTTGGTAAGGTAGGCGAATACCTGAGGTTTGGGTTCGAACCCCCGTTCAGGCATAACATAAAAAAATAATTTCGCAAGGCAGGGCTGGGGGGAGTGTATGCCAGATCCGGCATACACTTCTTAAGGAATAACTAAAGTTATGCTGGACCCGACATACTTAGCAAATGATGTGGTAGTCAACAAGTTCCTAATCTTCAAAATTTTGCCAAATGATAGAAATACTTTACTATTTTTCTATTATATATAAGAGCGGTGGAGGGACGAACACGGCTGTCCCTCCTTGTACCAACCGCTTCAAAAACTGTACACTTAATGAATTCTTATACTAAAAGCTAGATAACTTGTACTCTTTAACCAACTATTTTTTTTTTATCCCACATAGATATATGTCATAGTATTTAATATTTATTTTCTTTTTATGTATACACGTATGCACTTAGTTATTTCCTCGTGCACATTTACTTATTCACTTTTGACTTTTCACAACCAACCGCTTTAAAAATTGTACACTTAATGAATTCTTATACTAAAAGCTATATAACTTGTACTCTTTAACCAACTACTTTTTTATCTCACATAGACATATGTCATAATACTTAATATTTATTTTCTTTTTATATATACACGTATTGATGAGCCGCGGAATTACGGCACATTCGATACTTGTTCCTTAAGCTTTTGTGACTCTTTAAGCACTCTTGGTTTTACTTTTAGCATGTTTTTGTCACTTTATAGGGAAAAATATTCGGAGAGCATAACGGAACAAAATGAGGCAAAATAGCAAGGACACACTTTGCACAGCATGCGAACCACATGTCACACCTGCGGATCCATAATTGCACCGCATAGCATGACAGGCCACTGAAGAAGAGAGATGAAAGGTTGCGCAATCTGCGAGACCAACATGCGACTCGCATGTTAAACTTGGGATACTACAGTGTTAACGCAAACCTTGTCCGAAATCTGGGAAGCCTGAAGTCAAGGGCACAATATGCGGCTGCTGAGCATGCTTCGCGTCTCGCATGTTGCATCTGCAGGGTTATTTTTGTCTAATTTTATGCACGTTTTTGGTGGATGTAAATACCCTCCTAGGGTTCTGAAAAAGACATTCTCTGCACTTATTATTGTCTTTTTGTGAAGGAGACATTTATGATTGGTTGTTGAAGCTTTAAAGAGGAATCTTGCACTTTATTTTGTGGCTTTTCTCCCAAAAAGCTTTGTAAGCATTATGACTATATTATTTATCTTTGTTTCTTACTTAATGCAAATGTTTTGCTAAACCCATTAGTTAAGATTGTGGGACCAAATGTATTAGTTATGTGATTGGGTTTCATATTTATACCTCATTTATATGTTAATGATGCATTCTATCAACTCTTCATACTTTTACGTCTCTTGATGGTTGCAAACATCATTTGTGCCTAAGTACTTTCATTTTGCTTGAGAAAGAAGGTGGAAGTTAGGAAAAGGGTTAGATAGCAAGGATTTGAGTCATTAAACCCATCTAATAGCCTGAGCTAGAGATAGGATGGCTAACTTGTAGCATATTGGGTGTTTACTCTTTCCACATTCTAAGGCTTGAGAAAGCTTAGTAATGATATTTATTAATTTGGTCACCATCGTTAATCGCATCTAGACATTTAAAGAGGTTGAATTGATACCCACTCGTATTACTTTCCATTGGAACCGCAACCTTAGTCTCTTTCTCCAACAGTTTACATCTTACAACAACACCTTTTAGTTATTAGTAAACAATTATCAAATCAATTACTATTATATCCCCCTCGCCCGTGGAACATAGACTAATAGTCAAGCGTTACACTTGATAAGCATATTTTTTCATTGTATTCTCTGTGGGATTCGACCCCAACCACGTTGGGTTCTATATTTGACGACGACCGCTTAGTCCTGATCTTTAAGGCATAATTTGGGCATATCACGTATGCACTTATTTATTTCCTTGTACACATTTACTTGTTCACTTTTGACTTTTCATGTTCTTTAGGAATTAATAAATCCCACGTAGACATATGTTATAGTACTGAATAGCTATTCTCTTCTCATGTATAGGCGTATGCACTTCAATTTTAATTCTTCGACACACATTTATTTCCTCCGTGCACTTTTACTGGTTCACTTTTGACTTTTCACGTTCTTGCTGAATATTTATTTTCTTCTCATGTATACATGTATGCACTTCAATTTTAATTTTTCGACACATATTTATTTTCTCCATGCACTTTTACTTGTTTAATTTAGACTTTTCACGGTCTTTAAGAATTAATAAATGAAGTACTCCCTCCGTCCCATATTACTTGGCCAATTTACTTGACTTTTCACGTTCTTTAAGAATTAATAAATGAAGTACTCCATTCGTCCCGTATTACTTGGCCACATTACTATACTCGACTTTTCACATTCTTTAAGAATTAATAAATGAAGTACTCCCTTCGTCCCATATTACTTGGCTACATTACTAAAAATATATGTCTATTTTTCTATTCTATATTTTTCTTTTTTTCTATCTATTATATATAAGTGTGGTGAGTGGACGAAAATAGCATAAAATGCTTGTACCACAAGCTTTACAAATTGTACACGCAATGAATGCTTGTATCAAGAGCTATATAAATTGTACACTTCAATCAACTACTTTTAATTCCATGTGGACAAATAAATTGTACACTTAACATCAATTAAACGAATACGCATAATTCTTGAATGGACTATGAATTAAGATACGAAATTTCTAAATTTTATGAAAAGTAATTTATATATATAAAAAAACATAAAAATAATATAATATAAATTATAATAATTGAGAATTTAAAAAAAAAAACCAATAGATAGCAATCAAAAAAATTCTTGCTTGACTCTCAAAATTCAAACTGTATCACATAAATCGAATAAAGAAAGTATTAATTAATATAGTACATGCTTTCAGCGTATTAAATTATTTAATTAATATATTGAGTTAATTTAGTGTAAATATGCAGATAAATATTTACTCATGTGACCCCTTAGAGGATCTACTTTTCCGAGAAAATACGGCGTCCCTAATTAGGATTAGTTAGGGTGATAAGAGCAATAGGTAAACACATATCACACGCCGAGTGTTTAAACTAAATCAATGTCTTCGCCTCTCTTTCCCTCTTATTACGTTCTTTAAGAATTAATAAATGAAGTAAAATCAGTAATTAATGTGAAGGGTAAAATAAGAAGAAGAAAAATTTCTTTGTCTTGATATGTTAACATGGACAATTACTTTTATCCCCATTTTCCTTCTTAATTCTTAAAGAACGTGAAAAGTCAAAAGTGAACAAGTAAAAGTGCACAGAGGAAATAAATTTGTGTAGGAGAATTAACATTGAACTGTATACGGCTATACATGAGAAGAGAATAAATATTCAGCAAGAACTTCAAAAGTCAAAAGTGAACAAGTAAAAGTACACGAAGAAAATAAATGTGTCAAAGAATTAAAATTGAAGTGCATATAGAATAGAAAAATAGACATATATTTTTAGTAATGTAGACAAGTAATATGGGACGAAGGGAGTACTCCATTTATTAATTCTTAAAGAATGTGAAAAGTCGAGTATAGTAATGTGGCTTACTCTTCTTTGTATTCTCTGATTATTGTTTCTTTACATTTATAAAAATGTATTATTTCATATTTTTATTTCAGAATTAAAATTTGCTGATTTACGATATATATCTTTCTAATTTTGATTTCTCTGTAACAATTCATTTTATCTATAATTGTTAATATAAAAGATTTATAATGTAACTAATTTTTTTGATTAATTTAATAAAACTATTTTATTAGTTTTGCTTTTAAAAAATTCAATATATACAACACAATGGTTCTTATGTTTGGATCTGAACAGTTAATTAATTGAGATAGATATTAACTTGTCGGTATACATATAACATATTAAACAATTTAAAAGAAAAAATCTAGAATCAAAATATTAATTTTCTCTTACCTTCATACTAATTTTATTTTTCACATCGACGAACAACTTTCATTGTCATGACAATGAGAAATTTTCAAAAATTATTTATAAAATACAAACCTTAAAGACTAGTTAATTAAAGTGAATAAATATGTTCGGTGCACGGGCATATATGGCTAGTATATAGAAATGGGACTTGTTAGGTACGATCACTGCAACATAGGTTGTACAACAAGCAGTATGAAGTGTACTAAAAATTTGGCTTATTTTATCTGATATTCACTCTTCTGTTCTTTTCCTCTCCACGCGTGTACTTGCACCATCTCACTCGCTGATGCTCGCTTTTGCTATCGAACTCTCCTTTTTTATATTCTTAAAGTTTTTTTTATATCTTTTTAAAAAGGTAGCTAATTATGTGATAAGTTTTTTAACGGGCAAGGTTGCATATGATCTTATACTAAATATTGTATATGTCAATTACCTTTTAAATTACAAGTAAAGAAAATAAAGAGACTCATTTAATTCAGAATGAAATCTTTGTTCAATGATAATTATTCTTCAAAATAAAATCAGATTTCAAGTTTAAAATAAAACAAGAAGAACCAGACGAAATATTTAGTTAGGTGGAAAGACTTCTGGGGGTTAAGATTTGATCTCAATAATTCTAATTAGTACCCCTTTGTTTCAATTTGTTTGTCTGATTTTTATTTGACATGGAGTTTAAGAAAGTAAAAAAGAGCTTTGAATCCTGTGAACTTAAATTAAGAATAGGCAGAATATATCAAAATGCCTTTTAATCTTGTGGTCTTAGACATGCTATATGGAAAGTTGAAATTAAAGAGTTGACAAAAAAGAAAATAGGGCAATCTTTTTTAAATGAACTACTTAAAATGGAAAGTAAGACAAACAAATTTAAACAGATGGATAATTCACTCTCACATAGTCAAAGACTCAACAATGATACTTAACACTCTAAGTAGAACCAGGCCGGATCAAGGGGTTCATCCAAACCCCGTCCGGCGAAAAATTACACTGTATAAACAATGTTAAAATTATTTTTTATGTATCGATGGATGTTGAACCTCCTTGAATTCTTCGTGTGTTTATTTCTTTATATTTTTTAACCCCATAAGTGGAAATCCTAGCTCCGCCATTGAGTTGAATAATAAAATTTAACTTTATGTGAAAATTTTGTAATTAATCATTTTTAGAATGTTTGCTTTAGAATATAAGTTATTGACCATAAAAAAATAATTAAAGTTCATACTAGAAGGACAAACTATTTGAAAGTATACTACAAGAAAATAATAATAAAAGAGAGAAAAAACTTTCTTTCTATTTTACAACATATTTCATTAATTCACAAATAGAAATTATATGCATGAAATAGAATAAAAAAAAATATCCCTGCATGTGTAAGATGGACCGCATCAACCTTTTAAGAATTTACTTAGGTTTTGTAACTCTCAATCTTATGTGAAAAAGGCTAGAATAATTGTATATGTTATGGCTCTAATTTAGTGAAATTCAGTTATGATGCTTAGGCCTATTATTATTACTTTAAAGCCACTAGCTTACTGAAAAGCCTGACTAGCTAACATAAAATTAAATTGTCTAATTCAGGTCTTACTCATGTTGGGCCCCGTGCGCAGCACAGGTAGCCACAGAGAGGGATGAACATATGCATTCAAAATTGTACAATCTGTTGTCTTAAGAATACTTTCAAGTTCTTCATTACCTTTTCTATCCTCAATCTTTTCATACCATGTGTATAACCCTTCTATAAAGACACGTATAGTGTACACAGTACACTTTATTTTATTGAATGACCTTTTGCTTCACTTCATTTTTCCATTGCTCCTTCTTTGTTCCGTTAGATTTTACATTTCGTAACACTTTATATTTCATTAAGGAAAATCTGGAATCAAAATATTAATTTTCCCTCATATTCAAACTAATTTTCCTTTTCCCATCAATGAACAACTTCCATTGAAAGACTTCTATCATATGTTCAAAAGAAAATGGTTTAAAACGGATGAAACTTACTTGCATTAACATTAACGTTAGAAGGTATATTTAATTTTGTAAACTCAATTTTTTAATTAAAATTAAAGTGATAGTACCTAAAATACATTTTGTATATGTTGTTATATATTCCTTCCTTTCACTTTTATTTGTCCACAGTGGACTTTGCACCGCTCTTAAAAAAAAAAAAATGAAGTTTATATTTTATCATGATACCCATATTAATTGGTATATAGTCTTAATGGACTTGAAAAATAATTTATAATGAGTAATTAATGCTAAGGATAGGAGGAAAAATCCCTTGATATGCTAAAGTGGACAAGTAAAAGCGAAAATTTATTTTTAGTATGATAGACAAGTAAAAGCGAACGGAGAAAGTATACTAATAATCTTTTTACAAAATACAAACCAATAACCAAATTAATCATGTTGGGCTCCATGCATAGCACGGGGATAGTTTGCTAGTATTTTAATATGTTCAGGCGAATCAAAATGTTTACAAATATTATGAAAAAATTCATTCCGCCATCCAACAAAGTCAATAAGTAGTATTTTGTAAATTTGGCCGATTAATGGGACACCAAACAAATTGTGCTTTAGAACATCAAAAAAGCATGTGATCAATTGTTCTTTTACTAAGCCATATACCTTACAGACATTACAAATATGGGTATTACATTTACAATTAACAGGCAGCACATTCAAATTACATTTTTTAATAAATTGTTTATACTTGTTCTTAATATTCAAAGACCATAAAAAAAAAAAAAAAAAAAAAAAAAAAAAAACCGAAACGACTTTGCAAACAGTGATAACTAGATTAGGAGCTTGAGAGCAAAGGGAGCTGCACTGGTGAGCAAATGAAGGGGAGAATTTTTTTTTTCCTCACAAAATCAAACACATGAGAGAGTATCTAAGATTGAGAAAGTGGAAGAATGAGAAAGTGAGAAAGTCTTACTCGCTCGATTCACTTTTACTTGTACACTATGGACTTTGCACACTCCTTAAAAAATAATAAAGGCTAATAAATAAAGTGTATAATTTACAATGATACTCATATTAATTAATGTATAATCTTATTGGATTTGGAAAATGACTTGGAAAGAGTAATTAATGTTAAGGGTAAAATAAAAAAAATTATTTATATGCATATGCAAAAGTGAATAAGTAAATGTGTAAATTTATTTTAGAATAGTGGACAATTAAAAATGAATGGAAGGAGTATTTTTTTTCTTCTTTGAGACGAGAGATCCATCCCCTTTTTAGAGCAAAAAATCAGAAGAGTTCATTCGAATTTCAAAGCTCGGATCTCCGATAATCAACCAAAAATCTTCCATATGAAAAGAGCAAATAACTGGGGCCCGCATATGAAAAAGAGGGAAAAAGAAATAAGGGGGAGACGGGGGTTGGTAGGACTAGGGCTGCGCATAATATGATTTAAACCAAAAAACCGACCGAATCGAACCGAAGTTAATTTTGGTTTCTGTTTTTCGGTTTATTCGGTCCGGTTCAATTTAAATTTATAAGATTTCAACAATTCGATTCAATTTCGGTTTATGCAAAATTTAATTCGGTTAAACTAAAAAATCAAATTTTAACAAGCCTTTTTTTCTTGAAACATATAATATACATATATATTGGGCTTCTGCCCATAAATAATAAACTAAAAGGCCCAAATTCCAATCCCAATATAAAAATATTCAAGTCCGACCCAATTATTGATACCGTATCCAACTATCCATCTAATATCATCCACCCAAGCAAAAAAAAAAAAAAAAATTTACTTCTATAATATGTGACTGTGGTCTGTGTGTTATTATAGTAGAGAAAATACAACAAATTTCTTGAAAATGTATAAAGCTTATATTGAGAGGAGAAACAAAGAGACCAAAATAGTTGATTGTCTAGCTGAAGTGTTGATCGCTTCTCGCTATCAGGATGTCTTATTAATCCTCCATTTTGTTTCATCTGTTATGTTGTTGAAACCATAAAGTATGGATGCAATTGATTGTAGCTAGCTTTTGTATACCAGTGCTAAAGATTGGACGGAGAGAAGATAATAGAATGGTTGTCATTTGGTTTCTGTTAAATTGATGCTTAACTATGTCATCCATATCTAAACCGAAAACCGAACCGAACTTGCAAAAACTGAATCGAACCGAAGTTATTTCAGTTCGGTTTTAGTTTCTATCTTTTACAAACCGAACCGAACCGACCGAACGCACAGCCCTAGGTAGGACACTAAGAAAAAAGAAGATTTTTTTCTTCCCCGAGTGTGAAAATGTGTTTTCGTATTAATAAGGAGAAAATTAGTCAAAAGTGGCTTTTCAAAAGCCAAAACTGCGGAACATGTTTCCCCCTTTGTTTTTTTGAGTAAAATAAGAGATGTGATTTGATGATCGGGTAATTTGCACATGGTAAATTTTGAAATGCTTATAAATTAATTGTGTTTGCAATGAATTCTGTATTAAAATATAACTAATATACATATAGAAAAATGTAAGTATTAATATATAATAAGAAAAAAAAAAGGTAAATAAAAAGGTGATTGATATTTGAAAAATATATTGTGCTGTAAAGAAATTTAAATATAATTATTTTAGTGCAATTTTGTAGTGTTGTGTTGTGCATGTGCAAATGACTGTGAAAAAGTAATGATTATTGAAATTAATTTAAATGGCAATAAATTGATCAAAATCATAATATTTGCAGAAAAAGGATAATTATCAATAAATTGTGTTAAAATTAAAAAAATGTGTAAAAATTGTATTTTGTGCTATTAACTATCATGGAGCCATAAGACGTTAATTCCAAGCACGATGAGCCAAAATTAGATGTCAACGCATGCAATGAGAGAGGAGTAACCACCTTAAAGAGGAAACATCTAAATGAAGTTGAATACGAACATAACACATTCCGTAAAAGAGAGATTACTAAGTAATTAGCAACTCCACACTTTCAAGTCACCGACATTCATATTTTATTACTTAACCTTTTAAGTATGTATAAATTTATAATAATGATATGGAACAAACGTGCAACACATGTTTCCAAAAACTAGTAACTTACAAACATCACAAATATGGGTATTACAATTAACAGACAGCACATTCAAATTACATTTTCTAATAAACTGTGATACGGTGAAAATAATAAAGGGCATGCATGGGTGGTGCCAAACACACTGTGATGCCACCATGAACCAAAAAGCCATTAATGTCACCTTCACAGCTCCATAGCCACCATTCACTGCTTCTTTCTTCCTTAGGTGATATCATTCTTTTTTCTTTCTCCGTTAAATCTCCATAGCCATGAACACCGTTAACAGCCACCAAAAACACCATTTTTGCAACCCATTCTCATCCTATCACCAATCATAAAGGGTCTTGCGATCGAGGTTCTGTTCGAGGTCGTTATTCAAAAACCGGTTGTTGGTGGCCAATGTCAAGGCTTGTAGAGGAATTTTGAAGTCTCTGTTCTCATTGTACGCGGCAGGGTTTTAAAATTTCATCAATAAAGGTCCCATTTTTCTTCTTTAATCTAGTACTTACAATGCTTAATATCATACCTTAATCCATTTTGTTTTCAACGTTTTATCATCATCTTAGGTATTCTGTTACCTCTTGTTTATTAACAAACTAGTAAATTAGCCCGTGCTTCGCACGGTTTAGAAAAAGAAAAATAATTTATATTATCACTCTGATAAAAGAAAATTATTCTTTACCAATTATAAATTTCTTCATTTTCTACCATGAACTATTGCAATTGATTAGTATTATAATTGAACTCGTTCAACATAAATCATGTCTCTCTCGGGCATAAGCGCCCTCTCTCCGGCTCGAAGACCTTCAAGATGGAAGCTACACTAATTCTACTTAACTCTTATATGAAGCCTTCAATGAACGACTATACATGTAGATCGTGAAGGTCATGGCGCCACAGGTCCAGTTTCCTTTGAGAGATGGGGTTGCTCAGATGACAAGCGCCCTCCACTTTCAACCCGAAGGTTGCGAGTTCGAGTCACCAAGGGGCAAAGGGGAGCTCTTGGGGGAGGGGCTAAAAAAAAAAAAGAGACTAAAAAAATTTAGGCAGTAACCAAACTATATGAACCAATTTAGATATATATGTTAGGAAACATAAGTACATAGCTGCAAGATTGCTACAGCTACATCATGAAGCAGCTATGCAAATGGCTAGAAGATGAGACGGAGATATCAACCTTCTTCCCAGTGCACTGAGGCTTCTGCCCTACTACTCCAAGTTCCATATTGAAGGTTACTCTATAAAACACTCAAAATGACAGTTTCAGTTTCACTTTGCTGATCATCATGGTGAATATTTACATAACTTAAAGCAATATAATACGTAACTTGGTTTAATATTACATCCCCGTTAATTATATGTAAATCTTCTCAACACATGGCTACCAGTCTTTAAAGGAAGAAAAAGACTATAATTCAATCATATCATATGAAAAGCGTATTCATATTTCTGAAAGCTTAACGGAATACTAAATGCAGAGTATTAAATGAAAAGGCATGTTGTATACATTAGAATCCATCAGTTTCTCAAAACTTCAAAAAGATCTTATATTAAACAAAATACTACAAAAAGAAAAGAAAGAATAAGTTAGAAATAAAGGAATACCCAAGATGCTTCTAAATCTCAATCACCTATCTCAACAATTGATATGACAATGAAAGGCAACATGCGTACGAGTGTTAAGAACCGGAAGTTATCTTTCCATACGTTAATTTCCGGACTTTCACCTCGGTTGATCTCTTCTCTACCTTGGAGCCTTTGGAATTATGTACCACTAAAAAGAAGCGTTTAAAGCATCCATGGTTAAGTACATAAGTAAAACATCCAAACAAAATTAGGAATAGAAAAAAATGAACAATCTCAGAAACAAATACTTCAAAGAAATAACTCATTGGTGTTTGTGAAGATACTCTTTTATCCAGTCCCCTTCTTGGACTCGGGAACTGAATCCAAACGGTGCAGCATTAGTACATATTAATAGTAATGGTAAGTGATGGGGCAGGGAAGGGATAGGTGTAACAGAGTAGCATATCAGTCTAAAATGGCATTTATGCAGTTACTGAACAACTAAAGCAAACCTACTGGAATAAATACTTCCTTCCGTCACTTAGCAAAGTCGAGCCCTATTAGATTTCCTCAGCCGAAAACATTCATTTCATACTAAGTTTCTAACAGAATAATGTTTAATCATCCAGCTCGAGCAAGATTAAAAAGAATCAAATGAATCCATATATCCATATATACATATATATATGGTACCTGTCTTTACACATACACATATATAATATAGGAACGGTTCAATGTAAGAAAAACTTGACTGAATTCTTTTTTACTTAGATACCTAACTGAGCCAGAAAATTTCCCTAAAATTTCAAGCGACAGTCAGGAAAACTACTTTTGCTCGAAGCTCAAACGCATAATCTTCGAAAATATCATACAAATTGAAAGCCATAAAAAGGTATCCCTTATAGTCACATATGCAATTACCACTGTTATTTAAAATGACTTTGGGTTTCAGCCTAAGATGCATGCATATTCAGAAGGATATTAATTTAAGATAACAAAGTCAGATAGAATATTCCTATTTGCTAATTCATTACAAATTTTGGCACTATATTAAAGGACATATCAGATTGTAAAATAACAGTTTAAAGCAGTTCATAACTTTCTTATTTTTTCGGGTCTTCAAATTTCTGATATCCAGCACATACAAAATTACTCAAACTTAGGCCCTCAGGTTGTCCATTTTTACAGCATTAAAAATTGGAAATGGCATCGGAGGTTGGACTCACTGAAGAGGCACAATTAAGAGAGGATTTTATAGATCCCCCAAGACATTTCCACAGAAGGCTTTCTGAAAAGAGAAAAAGTTGTTACCTTATAAAGTACTGACAGTAGCGCCCTTGGATGCATGACAGTGTATACGGTAAACATCTAGTCAACGCTTGTCCGGTGCAAACCGGGGGCGATAAAAGAAAGAAGGAAAACAATAGCGCTTGATCAGAAGAAGTTTGAAGAAAACCGTTGGGTCCGATTTGACCGGGGATAATTCTTTATCGCAGTTGGTCCGGTTCCTCCATGGCCGAGTTGATCGTGGCCGTTTGTCCGGTTCAAACATAGCGGAATCAGTCGTTGCCGTTAGCCCGGTTTCTTCATGACCATTCTGTTTGTGGCCGTTGATCCGGTTAATCAGTTATTCGCTCGCCACGTGTGGAAGTCGTGCGATCGTACGTTTCTAACAACAGACGGGTGTCGAGCCGTATTTACTCAACCTTATCCATATTAGGTTTTCTTTATTCTAAAAGGGCTCCATGATGTATGAAGGGCCCATAGAGAAAAACTATAAATAGGGGCATTTCCTTACTTTTAGGGGTTGGCTCTTGAAATATAAAAAAGATTGTACTTAATTATATTGAAGCTTTCTCCTTTTCCCTCTCACTCTCTCTCTCTGACTTTGGTCCGGTTCATAATTCTAAATGATATAGAATTGTATTGTCCAAACATTACACGGAAATATCTAAGCATCTTATTTCATATACATGATATCAACACATTAGCTCAAATTACTAGTGCACTGATCTATATATACTTACGTCATTTATAACCAAATTTACACATACATTATTCGTTTGTCAAAAAATAGATTGAAGTGCCACATATCCTATACCTCATTTATAAATTCAACTTATTATCCAATTTCGTGGTAACAGTTTGGCGCCCACCGTGGGGCATAGGATAATAGTGGTCTTTGGTCTGGATTGCAACTTATTCACCTAAAGATTCCAGTTCTTTGGTTCGTCTCTGTGAAAACGGACCAAATGGCAAACAATGGACAATCTGGTCATATCAACAACGAGATTGTGGCTGAAAATGAGAACATCGGGCTACGAGGATTACCAGTAGATCCTGTTGACCCGAATTCTATCGATTCGAGGGAGGGCCTTAACCGACAAAATACCGTGAACCAGGAGAACGCCGCCCAGCTGTCTACCAATCCTTTAAATACTCTCAATTCTGTCACTTTGTCCCGGCACAAGACGAAAGAGTGCCAAATATCCCAGATGATATTAACTTACGTCTTATTTTTGAAATGTTGCAGAACAAAGAGCGACTATTGTCGAGCAAGAGTCGCACATAGCCCGGTTGCGGAGCAAGAAGGATGAAACGACTCGGAGAAGAAGAATAAGGGTGTTGCCGAACCGGAGAGAAGAAGCTTAAATGGTCGAGAGCAATGGAGTCCTGGAGTCGGTTAGTCCACCGAGGTATTGAGAATGCTCGAAACGTTGCAAAGCGCTTGCGTAGGCTCACCGAGAAGAGGGTGGAGACCTATAACTCCCAGGTGGACCAGATCCCGGGGGCTCCACCCATTCTGAAGGGACCAGATTCGAAGAGGTACATTTAGAGGCCCTTTCCTTCGAGTGCGGCTCCTAAGTTGTTCCCAAAGAGGTTCAAAATGCTGGATATCCATAAATATGATGGTACAACGAATCCACAGGAACACGTGACTTCGTATACCTGTGCCATAAAGGGCAACGATGTCGAAGAAGACGAAATTGAATCCGTGTTATTGAAAAAGTTCGGGGAAACGCTGTCAAAAGGGGCATTGACTTGGTATGACCATCTGCCCGAGCATTCAATCACTTCTTTCGAAATGCTCGCGGATGCGTTCATAAAATCTCATGCCGGTGCCAAAAAGGTCCAGGCCCGGAAGGCGGATATTTTCCGGATAGCCCAAAGGGATGACGAGTTACTGCGTGAGTTTGTCAACCGTTTCCAAAGGGAACGAATGGAGCTCCCTCCGGTTCCAGAAGAATGGGCCGCACAAGAATTTACCAAAGGTTTTAACCCAAGTTCGACGGCCTCGTTCAAACTAAAGAAAAATTTACCGGAATACGAGGCTATGACCTGGGCAGACGTGCACAACAGATACAAGTCCAAGATTCAGGTGGAGGATGACCAGCTCGAACTTCCTCCGGGTCCCCAATAAACCTGAGTAAAGGCTCTGAGAGGTCTAGAAAAAATTATGACCCGGAGACACGGCTATCGAGGAAAAGATACCGGCCGTACTCACATACAGAGAAAACAAGCTTCAGACCGTAGAAGTCGAGGTCTGGTCTGGGTCAATTCTCCAGCAGAGGAGATAGAAGAACCAAGCGTCCATCGAATAGCCGAGGGTTGTCGTTTAGAAGTGATGTCGGAAGCTCGGCAACTAACAGGGACCCACCAAGGATATCAGAATATAACTTTAGTGTCAATACCTCGGACCTTGTTTCGGCCGGCGGGGCGCATTCCGGAAGCAAGGTGGCCGAGGCCGTCGAGGTCGGATCCCGGCCAACGGGACCCCGAACATGATATGTGAATACCATGGAACTCGCCCGGTCACAAAGGCGAAGACGCCGCCAATTAAGAGAAGAGGTGGCTCGTTTACTTAAAACTGGTCACTTTCGTGAGCTCCTGAGTGAGCGGGCCAAAACCCACTACAAGGAGAGGGAGTCGAATAAACGGATTGAACCGGTAGAGCCTCAGCATATAATCAACATGATAATCAGGGGTACAGATGCTCCTAGAGGGCCGGTAATGAAGCGCACTAAGGTTTTCATGTTCGTGAAAAGTGCAGCCGGGATTATATACCCGAGGGTTCCTGTCGATTTCCAAAGAACGAGGATGCGAAGGCATCATTCAATCGCACAATGATGCGTTGATAATTTCTATTCTCGTTTTTAAAGTCACAAATTAAACATATTTTAATTGACCCGGGCGGCTCGACAACATCATCGGTGGAGAGTGGTTGAACGATTAAGGCTACTCGACCGGATCCTACCGGTGGCCCGGTGCTCGGCTGGTTCAACATGGCCAAATAAACCACAGTAAGGGCGAGATTTCTCTGCCGATCGGCATTGACTAGCACCATCCAAAACCAGACGGTGTTCTATGTAATCGAAGGGATATTAAATACAATGCGCATTGTTCGCAGACCGGGATACATACGAGAGCCGTGCCATCGACGTTGCATCGGTGCCGTCGAAATTCCCAGGAACGGGTGGGTAAAAACCATCCGAGGAGAACAACCTGCAGAGAGAGAAATGTTCGCGGTTGAGGAAGCATCACCCCTACTCCAAAAACCGAGTCAAAAGGAAGAATCAATCGGGGAAAAGGATTCCAAATAGCAACTACCGAGCACGGGTCTGCACGAGCAAAGAGGTTAGACCGGGGGCACGAAGAGACGACTTCGGCATACCTAGATCATGGTCGTCTTCGTCGATGAGTCGGATGCGACAAAGTCCTCACACGGAGGAGTTGGAGCGAGATCACCTTGTTTGATCATCTACCGTACGAAAGGTATGCACGGGCACGGGGTTAACCTCGAGCTCAGGAACAAATATATTAAATTCTTTCAAGTTAATGCCGATTGTTTTGCATGGTCGCATATAGATATGACAGGTATACCGCCCGAAGTAACAACTCATAAACCCCCGACGGGAGATTCCCCCGTGAAGCGTAAACGAGGCCTGCATGATGTGTATCCATCTACCGTTCGTAAAGGATGAGTAAACGAAGCTTTTAAAAATAAAACACTAAAGAAGTAAAATACCCGACGATTGGTCAAGCAAACATAGTGGTGGTGCGAAAAAAGGTAACAAATTTCGAATGTGCGTCGATTATAAGGACCTCAACAAGGATGCCCGAAAGATTCATTTCGATGCCCCACATCGATAGAATGATCAATGCGACGGCCGGCATGAGATGTTAAGTTTTCTCGATGCTTACTCCGGTATAACCAAATCCGACGCACTCCGGAGGATCAAGAGAAAACATCGTTTATTACCCGCTACGGGACTTATTGCACAATGTCATGCCTTTCGGTTAAAAATGCCGGTGCAACTTACCAACGCCTAGTTAACGGAATGTTCAAGAACAACAGGAAAACAATGGAGGTTTATATTAATGATATGGTTGTTAAGTCCCTGGAGACAGAAGACCATTTAAAGCATTTACAAGAAACCTTCAACGTACTCCGAAAATATAACATGAAACTCAATCTGGAGAAATGTGCTTTCGGTGTCCGGTCGGGCAAGTTCCTCAGTTTCATGGTGTCAAATCGGGGGATTGAAATTAACCCGAACAAGATCAAAGCAATCGAGAACATCGAGGTGGTGAATAACGTCAAAGGAGTGCAGAGGCTTACTGGAAGGATAGCGGCACTGAACCGGTTCATATCGAGATCTTCGGACAAGAGTCACCGTTTCTTTCCTTATTAAGGAAGAAGAATGACTTCACTTGGACACCGGAGTGCCAAAAAGCCCTACAAGAATTAAAAGAGTACTTGTCTAGCCCACCTTTGTTGCATACGCCGAAAGCGGACGAGCAGCTTTTTCTTTATCTGGCCGTGTACGAGGTAGCGGTAAGCTAAGTTTTGGTCCGAGAAGAGTCAGCACGCACCCCTTATTATGTGAGTAGAACTTTGGGATGCGGAGACCCGTTATCCCCACCTTGAAAAATTAGCATTAGCACCGGTAAGCGCTTCTTAGAAAGCTCAAACCTTACTTTCAATGCCACCCAATACGTGTGAGTGCGACCACTTATCTATTAAAGAACATCTTGCACAAACCGGAATTACTCGTGTGCCAACTAAACGGGCCGTAGAGATAAGCGGATATGACATTGAATATAAGCCTCCTGACAGTATCAAGTCCCAAATCTTAGCCGACTTCCGTGGCGGACTTCCCCGGCCATGATCCCCGAGGTTGAGAAAGAACTCCTGCTAACCCTGGGGAAAGGCTCGGGTATTTGGTCATTGCACACGGACGGAGCCTCGAACCTTAGAGGTTCTGGACTTGGAATCGTCCTTAGAAGCCCTGCTGGAGATGCGATCCGGCAATCCATTAGAACTGTTAAATTGACTAACAATGAAGCCGAGTATGAGGCTATGATTGCAGGATTGGATTAGCTCGGAGTATGGGGGCCGAGGTAATCGAAGCGAAGTGCGATTCACTCCTGGTCGTTAACCAGGTGAATGGCGTCTTCGAGGTCAAGGACGAACGGATGCAAAGGTATTTGGAAAAGATCCAGGTGATACTTCACCGGTTTAGAGAATGGACCATGCAGCACGTACCGAGGGAGCAGAACAGCAGGCCGATGCATTGGCCAATTTGGGGTCTTCGGTCGAGGGGGAAGAAATTAATCCCGGTACAGTGGTGCACTTGATGAATTCAGCAATAGAAAACGGGCATGCTGAAATAAACACGATGGATCTAACCTGGGATTGGTGCAACAAATACATCGACTACCTGCAAGATGGAAAACTCCCGAGTGACCCAAAGGAATCATGGTCGCTGAGGGCAAAAACAGCACGGTTTTGTCTGGTGGATGGCCAATTATATCGACGGTCTTTATTCGGTCCTTTGGCCAAATGTTTAGGCCCGAGAGAAACGGAGTACGTGATGAGAGAAGTACACGAGGGGACTTGCGGCAATCACTCCGGTGCGGAAGCCTTAGTCCAGAAAATCATCAGAGCCTGTTACTATTGGAACCAGATGGAGAAAGATTCGAAGAATTTTGTCCGAAAGTGTGATGGGTGTCAAAGACATGCCCCGATGATTCACCAGCCCGAGGAGCTACTGCACTCGGTGATATCACATTGGCCCTTTATGAAATGGGGAATGGACATTGTTGGTCCGTTGCCGCGGGCACAGTGTAAGGCCCGTTTTATTTTGTTTATAACCGACTATTTCTCCAAATGGGTTGAAGCGCCGCCGAAAAGATAAGAGAGAGAAGGAAGTTATTGACTTCATATGGGACCACATTATTTGCCGGTTCGGCATTCCGGCCGAAATTACTCGTGACAACGGTCCCCAGTTCGTTGGTGGCAAAGTCAATGATTTCCTCGAAGGGTTGAAGATCAAGAAAATAGTATCCACTCCGTATCACCCGTGTGCTAACGGACAAGCGGAATCTACGAACAAGACAATAATTCAGAATCTGAGGAAGAGACTTGAAGCGTCAAAGCATCACTAGAGGGAAATATTATCGGAGGTACTGTGGGCTTACAGAACCACATCAAAATCGAGTACGGGGGAAACGCCCTTCTCGTTGGTCTACGGGACCGAAGCCCTCATCCCTGTAGAAGTCGGTGAACCCAGTCTTCGGTTCCGTTATGCCACCGAGGGATCAAACGAGGAAGCCATAGCCGTAAAACTCGATCTCACGGACGAACTACGCGAAAACACGCTAGTCCGTATTGCAGCTCAGAAATAGCGGATGGAAAGGTACTATAACCGGAGAACTAATTATCGATATTTTCAAGTTGGAGACTTGATGCTTCGAAAAGTTACCTTGAACACCAAGAATCCCAACGAGGGAAAGCTGAGCCCGAGCTGGGAAGGACCGTACAAGATAACCGAGATAACGGGTAAAGGGTCGTATCAGCTGGAATCCATGGACGAGCAATGGTTGCGCAACAACTGGAATGTGGCTCATTTGAAGAGATACTACTGTTAAGGTATGGCCTCATTTTGCTTATTTACTAACCTTTTCTTTTTGCTGGGAGCCAGTGCCCGATATAGTTAGTTGATAGGTCTGAAAACACCTATTGCACTCTTTTCCTTAGTCCGGTTTTGTCCCAAATGGGTTTTCCGACAAGGTTTTTAACGAGGGAACAAGTATAACGTGTTACTAGAAAGAAACGGGGGTAAATGTCCAGAAACTCGGGGCAACACCCTATGAATGAGGACTTGATAGTGCTTACCCGACTTCGCAGGTCGATTAAAGCACTAGGGGGCTACTGTACCCGCATCTCGGGTTACCCCGGTTAGTTGGACCTCCGGTATAGGATTCCAATATAAGGACCAAACGATAAAAAACGAATCGTGTCCCCTTAATATTTGATATGACAGAACCAATGCCGGACCTTAAACGTATTAGATTTTGATGTAAGGACAAACGATCAGAGCGAATCGTGTCCACTTAGAACTTGCTACGGCAAAAAACAGAAGGAAACTGATAAAGCCCTCATATGATGTACAAATACTTAGTTTATTGAAAAATCAAATCATTACATTTCGGATATGTCTTCCTAGTAAAGCACATTGCCCCGAAAATCGGGCACTATTTTATCCATATACCCGACTCCGGGCATTACGGTCGAAATACCATAAAGGCAACAAGGTCATAGTGAACCGAGCCAAAATCTTGACACCCCCGAATGGGGACTACTACACCAGAAACTGGTTAAGCAGAGATTCAGGTGCCCGAACCTAATCAAAGATAAATGAATAGCCAAAGAATATCGGCCCTAAAAATGCCTAACGTGATTCGGAGACGTCTGAATTCACAAAGCATAAATAAGTCCCGCGAGCAAACCTCTCTATCCAACTCCCGGATAAGACACACCGGATGGAATGAAAAACCCATGCATATTGAACAAGTCCGAAAGTGACTCCGATGTGCGCCTATCCTCGTAAAGGACCGACAGTTTGGACAAGAATCATAACAAACATTCAAACAAAAGAATGGCCAACAGAAAAGATACGCTTTTCATATATGCAAATCTTTTACACTTGAAATTTGGAAAAGTTCAAAAAAAAAAATACATACATAAAGGGAAAAAGGCAAAACAAAGGGTAATACAAGCCCTGGCCTATCCTAATGTTGGAACCAAAATGCTTCGACTCGTCCGCCGTAGTCTTCGAGTCGGAATCAAGAGCTCTTTTTGCTTCTTCCTCGATTTTTCTAGCTTCTAGAATAAGAGCTGGGAGATCGGTAAAGCCACGCTCGGCTTCCTTGAGGGTGATCCTCCGAGACCTCCACCGCTCATGCTCTACTACCACCGTGGAATAGGCCTCGACAGCTTCCACACTTTTCAGGGCTTCTGCCAAATCGGCTTCAGCCTGGGCCGGCTTAACCAAGAACTCATTTCTCTTTTCATCGAGGATACTCCGGTATTGGTTGGCCGATTCAAGCTCAGCTTTGAGAACATCATTAGCCTCGACCGTCTCCTCGAGTCTGGTCCTTAGTTCATCGCATATTCGGGCCCTGTCCTCAGCTTTTTGCTCAAATACCCTCATTCTCTCTTCATATTTAGCACTCTCGGATTCCAGCTATCGGTGCCTCTCAGCCATATTGACAGCATCGGATTTAACCGAGTCGAGTTCCCCTTGGAGTTGAGAAATGGTGGTTTCGAGCTCGCTAAGTTTGGAAGAAAATCGAGTGTTATCTTGCCTGAGACCGATTTTCTCCTCCTTCAGAAGCCGGTTTCTCTCCACAATCCCGGCTAGCTCATCCTTTAACCGAAGGTTCTCAGCCTTTGTTGCATCGAGCTCGAGTACAGGGTTTGTGAGGGCCACTGCCGCTCGTCATCTTCTTTTACTTGCAAAAATGGCCGGAACTTCTCTCGTTTCCCGACCTTGGGCGTCCAGCTGGCCCCTAAGGTCATCAACCTCTTGCTGGGCTCGGATGAAAGCTTCGTTAACAAGTACCACACTCTGTAAAAGAAGCAAAGATGTCAAACGAGGAACCAAAAACTCACATCAAATTATGCCAAGTATGGACTGAAAGGCTTACCCGGTTGCCCGCATGCATGCCTTCGTTAATAAGGCACTGCCAGGGGACTCCGGCCATCTTCTTCTTGTCCGAGTCTGAAACAAGGGGCCTTAAGTAGCTTGCCACTTCCATCGGGCGAGATAGAAAGCTGCAGTCTTCGAAAACGGTAACTACAGCCGATCTGGTCCTCCTAGGTTCCACACTAGGAGCCGGGAAGATGCGCACTAGCCCTTCCCTCGCACCCGTTTCGGTGGATCGATTAGCTGTCCTCGTGGCTCGAGGGATAGGAAGATGACCAAAACCCGCAGCCTCTCCGGTCGCAGGAGGAGTGTCCAGAAACATGTCATCAAGATTGTCTGACCTCGGAGCAATGGGAGAGACCTAATGAAGACCAACGCTTGACCTCAAAGGAGTAGAGGTTTCAAACCCGATATGGGATCCTCGGTAGGCACGAGCCGGATCCGCTCGAGGCCCCGTTACACCAGTGTGCCGACTCAGCTCTTGTCTCAGCTTCAGCAGTTGATTCAGGTTTGGATCTCCTTGGTCTTTGCAGGGGAATCTCCTCAGAAGAGGCATCACCTGTAATATCAATAAATTTAATGGACCTAAGAGGTGTTGGGTAAAGTATTTCTTCCCCACCTGGTAGCTGAGCCGAAGCGGAAGGTCCTTCCTCGGCTGAAGGGGGTGGAACTGTAACTTCCTCCTCCGAGACCGACTCAAAGGTTGGGGCCACACCGACCCGGCGAATGATCACATCGGACTCTTCTTCATCTCTCGAGACCGGACGACGCTCCTAGCCTCTTTTTTCTTTGGTTTCTCTCCTTTATCCGAGGGCTTCCTTCGTCTTTTGGCAGTGGGGGGGGGAAAGAATGATTCGGATGACCCGCCGAGTCGAACGCCGGGTGTCGGTGGCCTGCTGCCTATAATCCCGGTCCGGGATTTACCGAGTCCCTTCGCAAAACCTAAAATCGAAGCGGTTATGGATATAAGTTAAGCTGCGTAAAATACGTGATATTCAAACTCAAAGCGGTCTTACCATGATTTTGGGCAACCCATCGGCCACGAGACAGGATTCCCCATCTCAGTTCTTCGTGTGTATGCTGGTCGAGGAGAGCCTCAACCCACTCGTTCATGTGTGGGACGGTCGGAGGTATCCACGCCACGACTATTGAAAAGAAAAGGGGGAAAGTAAGCTCGAAGGATTAGATGAAAGAATACAAGGATAAATTAATAAAGGGGGAGCCGAGAAACTTACGGTTGTCATTTCATTTTTTCGGGAAGGGCATGTACTCCTCCGGAATGATGTCCGTGGTCCTCACCCGAACGAAGCGCTCCAGCCATCCCCAGTCTCTGTGTTCGTCCATTTTAGAGAAGATCGGATTCCGGCCTCGCTTGGCGAATTTTATTACGCCTCCCCGGAATCGTCTTGGGAAATACAGGCGGATCAAATGTGTCATCGTGAATGGTTTCTTGGCATTGTTGGCCAATAACCGGAGGCAAGCTACCGTCCTCCAGATTATTGGACCAATTTGAGCAAGGGTCACGTAATAAGTCTGGCACATCTCCAATATGACCGGATCAATTGCGGGTTCAAGCTTGAGCGTGAAGGGGTAAGTATAAACATATAGAAAGACCTCCCTGTGGTCGGTAATTGATTCGTACGGCCGGGAGCAAACACCTTCACCAAACGGTTATCCCATCCGCAGTCAACCCGGACCTGATCGAGCTTATCCTCGGTGATGAACGAGGGATATCGCCTTACGTCATACCCTCTATCCGCAACCAAGGAAGGCTTCTCGGCTTCAAATTCTTAATTGAAGTTGGGCTTGATCGGCACTATATCTAAAGCCGTAGGCTCGGCCACGTTTTCCCCTTAATTTGAGATACGGTTCGGTTCCTTGGGAGAAAGCCGAGGGAACGTCCTGGGAGGTGGTTTCGGTGTTGGCAGACATTCATAATGGATAAAAAAAGGTGAAAATTTGATAAAAGATAAGCAATTAAGAAAAGGGAAGCAGCAAGTGAAAGAAATGGTTGTTACGAAATGAAGGTATGAAATAATGCTTTCAATCAAAGAGCAGCGTTTGAGTTAAAACGAGTTTCTTGCAGTTTCAAGCAACGAATATGGGTGCTGAGATGGCTAAATCAACGATGAAAAATGAAGAACAAAAATGAAGAAGAAGTGAAGAAAACTAAAGTGGTAAAAAATGAAGTGGTGAAAATGAAGAATGGAGGACGTCTAAGGCCTTATATAGGCATGGGTTTGGGTGGTTACAAATCCCGACCAATCGGGGAACGCCACGTGTCCCATAATTAATGAGAAGTGATTTGAAAGGACGTGCGTAACGGCGGTTGCAGAGATTAGACTTTCGGGATGCGACACGTGGCAGACGGCAGAAAGAGGTGACAACTGTTCCCGCCAAAACGAGAAGATAAGAACGAGCTAACGGGACTACCGGTTTCGTGATTTATCCACTTCCCATTACTCCGGTTAGACCTCGGCTCGGAAAGTGTGGGGACTATCTGTATACGGTAAACATCTGGTTAACGCTTGTCCGGTGCAAACCGGGGGCGATAAAAGAAAGAAGGCAAACAATAGCGCTTGATCAGAAGAAGTTTGAAGAAAATCGTTGGGTCCGATTTGATCGGGGATAATTCTTTATCGCAGTTGGTTCGATTCCTCCATGGCCGAGTTGATCGTGGCCGTTTGTCCGGTTCAAACATAGCGGAATCAGTCGTTGCCGTTAGCCCGGTTTCTTCATGACCGTTCTGTTCGTGGTCGTTGGTCCGGTTAATCAGTTATTCGCTCACCACGTGTGGAAGTCGTGGCAAGCGTACGTGTTTCGATGGCCGTACGGTGTCGACCGTACGACCTACCTTATCCATATTAGGTTTTCTTTATTCTAAAAGGGTTCCATGATGTATGAAGGGCCCATAGAGAAAAACTATAAATAGGGGCATTTCCTTACTTTTAGGGGTTGGCTCTTGAAATATAAAAGAGATTGTACTTAATTATATTGAAGCTTTCTCCTTTTCCCTCTCACTCTCTCTCTGACTTTGGTCCGGTTCATAATTCTAAATCATATAGAATTGTATTGTCCAAACATTACACGGAAATATATAAGCATCTTATTTCATATACATGATATCAACACATTAGCTCAAATTACTAGTGCACTGATCTATATATACTTACGTCATTTATAGGCAAATTTACACATATATTATTCGTTTATCAAAAAATAGATTGAAGTGCCACATATCCTATACCTCATTTACAAATTTAACTTATTATCCAATTTCGGGGTAAAACAGACAGTAAGGCAAAGTCATTCTTCTTAGAACTCTTGATTACTACATCTTCAACCTCACCAAACTCGCTAAATAACTTTCAGTCTTTGGGTCGTATAATCTTCACCGATCTTCTCCCAAGATACCTTAAGCACCTTTCCCTTCTCTACACTACTCCCTTTGCCTTTTGTACTCTCCCTAGCCCATGTATGTGCCTCTTTCTATGAAGGATCTGTAGAAGTAGGCACTTTATTTGAATGCATTGCAAGGATAGACTGCTCCAATAGCTCATGTAATAAGAGAAAAAAGCAAAAATACGATGAAAATAAAGACGACTATGTTTTCTAGTCTTAGAGAGTGCCATATCACTCTCCTAAGACCAGAATTATATAAATATATAAATATAAAGATTAAATAACACCTTTTTATATCAACTTGACAACTTATGGCAAAGCCACCATTTCTGCACTAATAATAGTCCGAGAGATTCAAAGCCGCTTTATGGAGTTAGGATATCTAGTGAACTGAATTTTAAAAAAATTATTGTTGAGATGGATAATCCAAAAACCATTCTCATATAAAACATAAGGAAGTGATTCATGAGAATGATCTAATTAATATGATAAAATAAATATGAATAATATTAGATTAAATAACACAACCATAGCTACAACGACATTATTGTACAACATAAGCGACGAACAACAGCATAGTTGGAATCATGAGCAATGAAAGTAAAACTCAAAAAGATATTGACCAAGGATAACATTATGTGACTTACCTAGGACATGCGTTGGAGGAGACTTTGGAGCAAATTTCTAAGCAATTGCAACACCGATTTCATCATAAAGGTGAACATATTCATGGTTAGCAAATACTTTCTCCGTCCCATTTCAAGTGTCTTACTTTACATTTTGGGCTGTCCCAAAAGAGTGGCTCTTTTTTATATTTAATATAATAAGTTTTTCAATCCAAGAAAAAATTAAGACTACAAGATTTAAAACTCCACACATCTTTAATTTAACACCATAAGATTTAAAAGTCTCATTTTGTTTTTTAAACCCCGTGATGAGTTAAACTAAGACACTTAAATTGAGACGGAGGGAATAGCAAGTAAGGCATTAACTGCATAAAGCTAAAACAAATTAATTTTGTTCAAGTTCTTTACCGTTGATAACCTCTGAAGAAGAATCATCATATGAAAAAATTGCACCCCTATTGAAGTTGAAGTCCAACAACATTCATCAGCACAAAGGCAAAGGCCCAACAGGCCCAACTAGGTACAAGGCCCATACCACAACAGCCCACCGGACTGATCATTTAATTTATTTTGTAGCCACATTTTAAATATGTATAAATAGAAATAGAATTAGACTTTTTGGACAGATTTTTGCAAATGTAAATTCAGACTCTTTTATGAAGAGAAAAATCCCCAATTCATCTCTTTTTCATTTCTAGGGTTTCCACCCTACAAATCTCCTCAGATCTCGTGTTTCTTCCGCAAATTAACATGGTATCAGAGCGTATCTTGGGAAATATCGTATATGACTAACCTCTATCCATAAATCTTCCATAAATCTGATAATTTTTTTGATTTTGAAGAAGATCGCACTTACGATATTTCAATTTTCAGTATCTTCTGCCTCGTTTATTGAAGATTACTTGTTGATAGAGCATTTTATTGGTTTGGAGTTGAAAGGTCTGCAAATCGAAGGAATTGTAGTTTTCTGACTTCGATTTGACTCGGTCAACTCGAAAATCTGGTGATACTCTTCCATTTTCTCTATTTTTACCATATTATAGTTGTTTGAGATATTATACTTTTGATCTAGAGTTTCAATTGCTAATAGTCGAAGATTTGTTCATTCAGTTTTCGATCTAGGGTTTCAGTTGCTAGTTATTGAAGATTGTTGATTTAGGACTTTTATATTGCAAGAATCCTGTAGTGTTTCGTAGTACTGTATCATTAGTGTTGCATCGTATAGTTTGGTTATTGTTGTTGGTTAATTGATATGGCGATTGGAACCGAACCTGCTTCTGTATCAAATGTATCTGGTAGTTCAACAGTCGTAGATGCCTTCCATCCCTTGTATCTTCACCCTTCTGACACACCTGGTAGTGTTCTTGTATCTGTCCCTTTTACCGGTGATGGATTTGGGGAATGGAAAGAAGGCATGCTCATTTCCTTTTCTGCAAAGAACAAAACACAAATCATAGATGGGACCTTTATTGAACCTAGTCTAGAATCTCAGCTGTACCCTCATTGGTTGAGGTGCAAGAACATGGTCAAGGCCTGGATAATGAATGCCCTATCTAAGGACATAGCAAAAACTATTCTGTACTACAAAACTGCAAAAGAGGCATGGGATAACCTATCGGATAGGTATGGTGTAGCAAACATGTCTCAATACTACACCCTTCAAAGAGCCATCTGTCACACCACCGATGAGGAGTATGACAGGCTCTGACCCGTAGGCCGAAGTCACCTGACTTAACCGTTACTTGGACTTCAGGTGCCAGAACTCAAAGAGTATTTGCTCGCGGAAAGGAAAGGCAACATAGAAAAATACTTAATAATTCAACGCATGTACGTAAGTGACCGGCAAAGTCGCTACACATAAAGTATATCATAAAGCCGACAAGGCTATCAGAAACATATCAAGAAGCCAAAACAAGGCCGACAAGGCCACACATAATATTTACATATCCCACAATGTCCATGAGCCTCGAAGAGCATACTTATATACATATATTACACTAACAGAAAGTACCCAAAAGAAAGCAAGCCCGGAGTAGTGGCACTTGCTAACACCGCTGGATCTGGAGAGTCCTACGGTCGGCCGCTCCTCGATAAATCGTCGTAGTTCTGCAGATGAAATGCGACGTCCGTGCAATGGGACGTCAGTACGGATAAAAGTACTGAGTATGTAAGGCAGAAGGGAAACAACATAATTAAGATAAAATGTGACATTAATATAGGCAAAAGAAAACCAAACATCTGGAAATGGCACAAAATGCAATGCATGATAAAATCATTTGTATGCTCATATCCGTGTGTGTGTGTGTGTGTATATATATATATATATATATATATATATATATATATATATATATATATATATATATATATATATATGTAATAAATAGTATCCATGCCCGGCCGTAAGGCTCGGTGTCATATATGTAAAATCATGCCCGGCCATTAAGGCTCGGTGTTATCATCATTAGCCCGCGTCCAGGCCTCCCGCGTCCGGGGCAATATCATAACATGCCCACTGCAGTGGTGTGCGCATCTACGCGCCATGCCCGGCCGACTATAGCACGGCACGGTGTAGTAAAATAGTGCAATACATTAATATATACGTATATACCATTATTGGACTGAACTAAAAATAAAGGACTGCGCAGAGTTCCACTTTCCTTCCGCGATGCGGAAGGAAAGCACAAGGTTCTGAGGGCTTCCGCTTTCCTTCTGCGATGCGGAAGGAAAGCGCGCGGTCCTCGAAGCTTCCGCGCAAAACTCGTTTTCCTTCCGCAAAGAATGTTCGAGGTCGGTTTTGAATGAGAAATCAAGGATCGATTCTTGGCCTTTCGGGGTGACATAAGGTCGTTAACCCCCGAATAGTTTATGGAATTCATATCGAGTCCAAAGGATTAATCGATGACGAAGAGTGAAATAATGTCTTAAAACCAATCAAACGACAAAACCTTAAGATTGAAAATACAAAGCATAAGAATGAAATGGAATTTGTTATGGAACGCTCGTGTTTATGTGCTAATTGGATTCGTGCCAAGGGAAGAGGGAAACGAAGACCTTACATACCTTATCCGTCGAGCCACCACTTAAAGAATTCCTTATATCGAGGCTTGCCCTTCACCCGAGCCTCTATACATATATATCGAGAAATATATCATTAATCATATTTTCATCGCCTTTCCATCAACTCATAAGTACTAATTATGGGAGACTAAATTTAGGTTACGAAAATTTGGGCAGCACCTCCCCTATATCGTCGACTTCCTCCAAATGCTAAAACAACTTCCAAACAATACCAACAACATTAACAACAACATCCTCAACATTCCACAAGACAATTATATATATTTTTCATACAAATTTCTCTCCAAAATTCATCCATAAGCCAACAACCTCCACACAACAAACTATGACTTTTATTCTTACAACTATTCCTTGATCAAGGTTAATAAAGGAAGAAATTCAGGGATTCATAACTTATATTTATTAAAGTGGCAAGATCTTCAATAATCACTTGTTCCCAAGCTAACTCTAACACAAAACGATATGATAATCGCGGCTACAAGTTGTCCGGCCTTCGATTAGTACTTCGAAGCTTGAATTTTGCTCAAGATCCTCACTTCTATGTAATATTTGAGAGCCCTTTTTGGAGCTGAATTTTCTGGAAATTTTTGGAGAGTTTGGATGAAAAAAATGAGGTTTTAACCCTTTATATAGGGGCTGAGGCGGTTGTACTGTAGCTACAGTACTGTAGCAGCACTGTGGCTACAGTACTGTAGCAGTCCTGTAGCAGTTCTGTTTCTACTTTATCAGCTCAGTTTGTAACGTCTGTAATTCTCTACTCCGATATCCTATCGACGAGCGGTTTGTTGCATTATAACCTAGACTTGATGAACTTCATTTTAGGATTTTGAAACACCTTAAAACTCCTAATACACATGGAGATATGCCCCTCCAAAGTTGACTCAAAATCCTGTTTCAAATTTTTCGACAAACTTAATTTCCTTGATTTGCTTGGTCCCCGAGTCTTCCATAGATTATTATATGAACTCAAACCCTCGTAACCATGAGATGAATGCGCCACGTCTGGACTTAACCAACTACTTCCCAATAGATTTCACGTACACAACTATGAGGTGTAACACCATCTCTTCTACCTCTCAAGGTTCTTTGGACATAGCCACATACTATACCCGACTCAAAGGGTTCTGGAATGAACTCCACACCATATCTCTAGGCAAACCTTACACTTGTGGATGCATGACCTAACCGAAACACAAAAACTTATCCAGTTCCTATCTGGCCTCAATGAAACATACTCCACAGTCAGGAGTAACATCCTCATGCTAAGCCCTGTTCCAAATGTTGAGAAAGCCTGTGCTATGTTAGTCAGAGATGAGAAACAAAGAGAAATTCACACTAGTTCTCATATGTTTTCACCAGAATCTTCCTCCTTTAATGCTACTAGCTCTCGTGGCAAAGGAATTATGTATGATCATCACAGTCATGCTAATAGTTCAGGTACCTCTGGTTCTGTTGGTTCCAGTTTAGGGCAACATACTTATTCTGGGTCCAGTTCAGGGCATCATGCTTATTCTTCCACATCAGGTGGTTCTAGTATGGGAAATTCTAACTACATACCTCCTTCAATTGGTTCTAGTCAAGGGAATTCTAGCCACTACCCTAGAAAGTATACTCAAAGAGTCAGTTTTGACTCAAGAAAACCAAACCTCATTTGCAAGTACTGCAAGAAACCAGGCCACATCATGGATAAATGTTACAAGCTTCATGGGTTTCCACCTGATTTCAAATTCACTAAGAATAAAAGGTCTGCCTCATATGCACATGTTGAAACTCCATCTGATCTCCTAAATGTTGATACATATCCTGTCCCACCTCATGGTTTCTCAAAGGAACAATATGACCACCTCATGACTATGTTCAATCAGATTCAACTCCCACCATCTCAACCAGCCTCTCAAGCATATGCTAACTTTGCAGGTTGGTATAATAATCCTGTTAGTAGATTACATGGTTTTATTGCATGTCATACTAATCATGAAGGTGTTAGTTCTTGGATCCTAGATACTGGTGCCACCAACCACATGACCCCACACAAACATTTACTTCATGATATTCAATCTCTAATTACTCTATCCCTAGTTACTTTACCAAATGGCTACAAGGTTAAAGTCAGTTCTGTTGGATCATTATCATTATTTCCTCACATTACTCTCACAAATGTTTTGTTAGTGCCCTCTTTTCAATTCAATCTCATTTCCATTCATCAAATTCTCACTCAACTGTCCTGTTCTGCTCTCTTCACAACTGTTTCATGCTGTTTGCAGGGCCCTTCTCTGAAGAGGCCACTGGAACTTGGTAAAGCTGAGCATGGACTGTATCTGCTGAAGTTGCCACTCAGTCAGTCTTGTGCCAACACTGTTTCACCTGCTGTTAATTCTTTCCATTCTCCATGTACTTTTTATATGCCTAGTGTAGATACTTGTTCTTCTGATTCTTCAGTTCCTATTTGTGCATCTGATTGTAATGCTTCTTCCATAAATAATACTGATATCTTGTGGCATCAAAGGTTGGGGCATATTCCTTTTGTCAAAATGTTGACTATCCCTTCTCTATCTACATACAAATTATCCAACAAACAATCATTCATCTGTCTTATTTGTCCAATGGCTAGACAACAAAGGTTGCCATTTCTGGACAGCAACACTGTTTCTAAGTCACTTTTTCAATTAGTGCACATTGATCTTTGGGGACCATATTACACTCCCACATATAATGGCTTTAGGTATTTTCTGACCATTGTAGATGACCATAGTAGGGCCACATGGACTCATCTTATTTCCTGTAAGAGCAATGCCTTCCCTGTCATAAAAGCTTTCATTGCTATGGTCTCCAATCAATTCAACACTTCCATCAAAACTATAAGGACTGACAATGCTTTTGAACTTGGTTCCTCCTCTGCCAATACTAAGTTCCTTGCCTCTGTTAGCATTTCCCACCAAACTTCCTGCCCACACATACCACAACAAAATGGGGTTGTGGAAAGAAAACACAAGCATCTCCTTGAAACTGCAAGAGCTTTACTTTTCCAATCCAAACTCCCCACAAAGTTCTAGGGGGAATGTGTCCTCACTGCTACCTACTTAATAAATAGATTTCCTTCTCCTATTTTATCTGACAAAACACCTTATGAGGTTCTTCATGGCAATCCTTCTTCCTATTCCCACCTTAGGTCATTTGGCTGCCTGGCTTATGCTACTGTTCCCATACCACTTAGAGACAAACTGCAATCTAGAGTCATTCATTGTCTAATGATGGGTTATGGGATAGGGAAGAAGGGCTATAAACTCTACAACTTACTCAAACACACCATCATCTATTCCAGAGATGTATCCTTCCTTGAACACATTTTTCCTTCCACCTCCTCCTCTTCTGGCTATTTTCCTCCTCCTTCGGCATCTTACTATGATCCTAATTTTTCTCCAACTTCTATTCCCAACTCTTCACCTTCCTCTTCTGCCCCTACTGCTCCTCCTCATTCAATATCCCAACTGAACATCCCCTCACCTTCACAGCCATCTGTTCCATCTTCAACTACCTCTCAAGCCTCTAGACAGTCTACTATATCCCAACCTACTAGACAGTCCTCTAGGGTTATCAGAACTACTCCTGCACACTTTAAGGACTATATCTGCTACTCTGTCCCTCTTACCAAACCATATACACCCTCTGAGTCCTGTCCAGTTGAACCTATATACTACCAACAGGCTGTGTCCAACCCTGCTTGGCAGGCTGCCATGCATAAAGAATTTCAGGCTTTAGAAGCCAATGACACTTGGGATATTGTGAGCTTACCATCACACAAAAAGGCCATACCATGCAAATGGGTCTACAAGATTAAACACAAATCAGATGGCAGCATTGAGAGATACAAAGCTCGGTTAGTCATTAGGGGTGACACTCAGAAAGCTGGAATTGATTATTCTGAGACTTTTTCTCCTGTTGTTAAATTCACCACCATCAAGTGTCTCCTTGCCCTTGCTGCTAAATTTTCTTGCACCATCTACCAGATGGATGTCAATAATGCTTTCTTGCATGGTGACCTCTCTGAAGAGGTCTATATGAAAATCCCTCCTGGCCTCACTGTGTGTCCTTCTTCCAATGACTCTGGTCAGCTAGTTTGCAAACTGAAGAAGTCTTTGTATGGACTAAAACAGGCCTCACGACAATGGTTTGCAAAGCTGTCCACTGCCCTTACCTCAAAGGGCTATGTTCCTAGTCTTAATGATTACTCTCTCTTCACTAAGAAATCTGGTGATTCTATTGCAATTCTTGCCATTTATGTGGATGATATTCTGTTGGTTGGTAATGACACTAGCGAGATGGACTCCCTCAAATCTTTCTTAGATGAACAGTTCAAGATTAAGGACCTGGGTACTGTTCACTACTTTCTGGGCCTTGAAGTCACCAAATGCCCCGAGGGCCTATTTATTAACCAACACAAATTCACCAGGGAACTTCTTGCTGAATACAATTGTTCTTCTGTTTCCCCTGTTGTTGCCCCTCTTGATCTGTCCACCAAACTCACCCCTGATTCTGGTGACCTCTTATCTGATCCTACCATATATCACAGATTGATTGGGAAACTCAATTTCTTACAACACACCAGACCTGATCTGTCCTTCTCAGTACAAAGATCTCAGCCAATTCCTTATTGCTCCCAGATCTTCCCATCACTTGGCTGCTCTACATGTTCTCAAATACTTGGCCAAAAAACCTGATAGAGGCATCTTCCTTAACGCCTCCTCTGATCTTTCTCTCTTGGCCTACTCTGACTCTGACTGGGCTGCTTGTCCCATCTCTAGGAGGTTTGTCACTGCTATTTCATTACACTGGGTGGTAGTCCTATCTCATGGAAGTCTAAGAAACAACCCACTGTCTCCTTGTCCTTTGCTGAAGCCGAATATCGAGCCCTACGGAAAACTGTGGCTGGAGTTGCTTGGCTAGTTCGTTTGTTTCATGACTTTGGCATTTCCATTACTTCTCCAGTTCCTGTTAATTGTGACAATCAGGTCGCAATCAGCATTGCCAGGAATCCAGTGGCCCATGAAAGGACTAAGCATATTAAGCTCGACCGTCACTTTGTACGTGAAAAACTTACTACTGGTCTCATTTCCCTACATTACATCCCCACTCACTCTCAACTTGCTGATATATTGACTAAGTCCCTCACCGGTGTGCAACATCAAGCTATTTTGTCCAAGCTGGGTGTCTATCCACCCTCCAGCTTGAAGGGGGGTATTGAAGTTGAAGTCCAACAACATTCATCAGCACAAAGGCAAAGGTCCAACAGGCCCAACTGGGTACAAGGCCCATACCACAACAGCCCACCGGACTGATCATTTAATTTATTTTGTAGCCACATTTTAAATATGTATAAATAAAAATAGAATTAGACTTTTTGGACAGATTTTTGCAAATGTAAATTCAGACTCTTTTATGAAGAGAAAAATCCCCAATTCGTCTCTTTTTCATTTCTAGGGTTTCCACCCTACAAATCTCCTCAGATCTCATGTTTCTTCCGCAAATTAACAACCCCACCTTGAAAAGCCAACAGGATGTAGTTTTCTTCACGCGATTGCAAAGAACAATTTTCAATTACCAGTTTCAAAAAAAAAAAAAAAACAATTTATCCAACAGTAAAAAGTCTCATGAAATCTTAAACTGCTATTGAGATTTTTTTTTTCCAGAACATATGGAAGTCATAGAGCGGAATTTAAGTAAGCAACAAATTCTGAGAAAAGCTATATTTGATCCGGCAGAAGTAAAAGAATTAGGTTAAGAACTTCAAATTTCTCTTGCAAAAAAGTGTTGAAGCAAAGAGATGTTGATGTTGGGAAGAACAGGGAGGAGATTGGGGAAGCTCGAACCTGTTGCGGCAGAAGTGAAGCGTCGTTTTTGATTGTTGCGGCTTGCGGCAACGTTGTTAATTTGGAGTGGGTTGGGATTAATTGGCAATTTAAATTGGGATTAATTGGCAAAAAATTGTAAAAATAGATAAATACCAATACTGAAATTTAGTTGTGCCACATCAGCAGCCTTTGGCCTGCTTTTATATATACTAGGAAATATGACCGCACGAAGACCTCATTGAACTTGTGACTTCCATATAAAAAAAAATCAGTTGCTAAATAATAATATAATAATACCTTGACAGAGCTTCTTCGGTATTTTCTTCACTATCTTCTAGTTTGGTAGAGGAACCACCATTATCACTCTATTACCTGCGCGTTAAATTTAACCATGGCAATTCATGTGGTCAAAAGCACATAAGTCACGTTCTCAATACAGGCTATAGAAGTACATTATTTATCAGGAGAGTTACACTTAACGACTTGCCATGAAGATGATTATTGGAACGACTATATACTTTCATGATCTAAAAAATGAATAAATACTTTCTAGGAAACAACGTAACAATAACAAAAATAACTGAAGATCATAGACATGCCTAATAATACAATATTCTATCCATTTAGAGTTAAAAAAAAAAAAAAAAACGCGTTTCAACGTGAAAAAATTCAATCCCTAGTTTTTCTCTTCTAATTTCTTTAGCAAAATTCTCATGCTTCTGCAAAATCAAGAAATTATAAAAAGCATGTTCATTTTCTTGATTAGTTCCTCTTATCATTCTTATATATAATTAAAAGTAACGAAGAGAAAAAGAAATACCGGAATGGAAGAGGAAAAAAATACCCATGAATGGAAGTCAGAGTATTAAAATAATAGAATAAATAATAATAATAATAATTAGGTTAAAGAAAGAGAAAGAAACTTTATATTGATATCTAGGATGGCAACGTAAAAGGCAAATGAAGTTGAAATGGAAGAATAGAAAGTAACCAAGTAATGACATTGAATGGAAAAGGAACGTGGGAATAGCCGAATAGGAATTGGTGGGGATTAATTCAGTAACGACTTAGGAGAGAGAAAGGAAAATTTTGACAACTATGTACTACGCAGAAGTAGGCCTGTTAACCGGAACCGGACCGGTAACCGGTTAGGGAACCGGCCGGTTTCCGGTTAAAAAACCGGAACCGTTTAACCGGTTCCGGTTTACTGGTTTGAAACCTCAAACCGGAACCGGTCCGGTTAAAAACCTTCAAAACCTTTTTTTTTTGTTTTTTGTATTATATATATATATATTATAGTATTTATTAGTATATTATAGGTATATTTACATATGTTATACAAGTTTATAAGTAAAGTTTAAATATTTATCGACTAACGCGCTAACAAAGAAGTCAAGAATACAGAATATACGTGTATACATATATATATTAAGTTATATGCTTAAGTTAACACTATATACTACATATACCTAAAATATAGTAAGAATATACGTATATATATCAATATACGTAGGTTATATATATATATATATATACATACTTTAAGTATACTATATATACTTATAACTTATATATTATAACTTATGTTATTTATAGCTTAATTGCTTTCTAAGTTTATAAATTCGTATATACGTATACATATATATACCTAAAATATAGTAAGAATATTCTTATAATATATAGTATATATATAACTTTCTAGTTTTTAATTTAAGTATATTCTTAATATATTTTAGGTATATTCCTAACTTTATAAAAGTAAAAATTTGAACACAAGTAAATAGAAGAAAGCTCAATGAGCCATATATTTTATTCATTTTTGGATAACATTTATTTGCAAGTTGTAGTTTTTTTTAACTTACAAATAATACATGAGTAGTATAGAAATAGTCGAATAATAAAATCACCAATTTTGAACCATTTTGTTAATTTCCTCCACATTATATTTGGTCATGGAAATATCTTCAAAGTCTTCCATTTGGTCCGGTCCACTAGCTATCAAATCTTCAATTTCTTCCTCTTCGCCTTCCTCCGCTTCTAAGTTTTGGTTGCGTCGCTCCGATCTAATCCAATCGCGAATGCACACTAGTACTTGCAAGCTAAAGCCGGATAATGAATGTCTATGGTCTCAATTTCTTGTCTTCCTTGGCTAAATGCGCTCTCCGAAGCCACGGTTGATACTTGAACCGTAAGGATATCTCGAGCCATTCTTGAGAGTATCGGATAACTTGCCTTGTACTTCTTCCACCATGCTAAGACGTTCAAGTCATCCAGTTCCTTGATATCCACATTTGGCTGCATCAAATAAAAGTTATATTCATCAAAGTTTGCACTAGAAGAAGAAGTTGGCTGTGAATGTAAAATTTTTAAACCCGACAAGCCCTTTTTGCTACTCTGAGAAGTAGTAGGGCATGGAGCAACGGGTGTAGCACGTTCTTCCAAACTACAATAATGAGTAAAAATTTTTCTAAACTCATCATCAATAGCGAGTTCGGCTTCAGCTAAAGATGGTTGAACTCCCGCTTCAATTTCTAAAAATGTATAAATTTGACCAACCAAATTTTTAGTATAAGACATTTTTAAACAAGGATTTAAAAGAGAACCCAATATAAATAAAGTTGGGATGGAAAAAAAACTTCTTAAATTTGATTATCATTTCAAAAATAGACACTTGATAACCGGGTTTATGTTTATACTCTTGTAAAACTCTAGCTATTTAACTAAGTAGGCTAAAATTCCGGTTACCGTGGGATAGAATTGTCTAGAAAAAGCAAGAGTTGCATTATAAACATTTTCTAAGAGCTCAACACATTCTTTAACATCTTCCCAATGCGAAAAATTTAACCAATCATCACTATCAGTATTATATTTGTTGTGAATTTGTTGTATGGGAATCCTATACTCATATGCTTGTTGTAGCATAATGTAAGTGTAGTTCCACCTAGTCTCAATTTCTACTTGAATTTTCCTAGGTCTAAGGTTATTTTCCACACAAGCATTTTTAAAATCTCTAATTCTTCCCCTATTAGCATTACAAAAAAGAAACACAACCGCATTTCTAACTTTTTGAATAGAATCGTCAAAATAGTCAAGACCATCTTTAACAATTAAATTTAAAATGTGACAACTACATCTCACATGAAAAATATTTTTTTAGCGGAGGGTTTAATTCTCTCTTTAAAAGACCAATCGCCCTTGTATTATTAGAAGCATTATCTAAAGCAATACAAAGTGTTTTTCTATAAATGTTAAAAAATCTCATAATAGTAGACATTGAATCCGCTAAAAATTTTTCATCGTGACGACCTTTTCCTTCATCATAAAAAAGGCTATAATTCTTTTTTTTGCATAACCCAGTGTCATCAACCCAAGGACATGTAATAGCAAAAAATCTAACTTGTTAAGACTAAGACCCAAATCGGCGGTAAGACAAACATTACAATTTAAAGAATTAAATACATGGCGCAAATAAAATCTATATTTTTTAAACAAATCTATAACATCGGCTCTACAAGTACTTTTAGGAATACCCTCAAATAACGGATTATAACAACGTTGAATGTAAGTAACAAACCCCATACCTGATGGAAAGAAAAATGGTAAACAATCATAAGCTACCATTTTAGCTATTTCTACATGCTCTTTTTTCTTGTCATACTTAAAATTCCTACCGGTTCGTGGGTCTATCGTCATTTGAATCCCCCCCTACATTTGAACCCGTTTGCTCTCCCCAAACATCCATATGTTTGGTTCTCATATGAGCATTTAGTGTACCCGTTCCACCATCCTTACCAGTTCCTTGCTTAAAACTAAATACTTGTCCACATAGGGTACATGTAGCTAATTGGTTTTCCCTATTCTTAGTCATAAATTTCCAAACTTTAGCTGTTGGCTTACGAGTTCTAGGCGGTTTTGTCTTGTGTATGTGATTGTGCAGGACATGTATCTCCTATGGGATTTTCGGGGGGTTGTGTTTCATCATCATCATCTAAATCTTCATTAAAAGTGTCGGTAAAATGTTGTTGCATTTCCTCATGACCTAAAAGTGGATTATTTCCTCTAACATCAATACCTAAATTAGGTGTTTCTTTCACAAATGTTTCCTCATTAAGCCCACGCCTAACAATACCACTACTACTACCGGCACCACGTCTTAATCTCTTTGACATTATTAAATAGAATTAATTTAAATCACAATCAAATAAATCACAACAAATTAAATTGCTAGAATTAAATTGCGTAAATTAAATTGCGAAAAATAAATTGCTAGAATTAAATTGCGAAAAATAAAGATAGAGTTGGAACGAAGGTACCAAATTGCCGGATTAATTTCCAACAAAGTGAAGGCGGCTAGAATTGCAAATCCACCAAAGTTACTTCGGATTGTTGCAAAATCACCAACTCCACCAACAATATTATAATTGCAAAATTAATAATTGAAACTATAATAAGACTTTGTAATATTTATTTGAGAGAAATATAAAGTGACTAATTATTGCAAAGTAACTATAATTGAGAGATTGAGATTTAACGAAAAGAGAAGAGTGAATTGGTGTGAATTAAAATGAAAATGAAGAAGGGTTTATATAGGGGTGAGGGATGGGTTAAAGTGTTAAAAAAAAAAAAGTTTGGGGGGGCCAAAAAAATTAAGTATTTGACCGTTTGGCAACGGCCATTTTTTGCAAATGGACCGTTGCCAACGGTCAGTTCACGCCACGACCAATGCTCTTTAAAAAGAAAAAAAAAAAATTAATTTAAGCGGTTAAACCGGTCCGGTTCCGATTTCAAAAAAATGGGAAGCTTGGACATTAAAAATTAACTTAGGTTCTACCGGTTCCGGTTCCGGTTTTAACCGGTTCAACCGAACCGGTTGACGGGCTTACGCAGAAGACACAACGTTCTAAAAATTGGACACAACTATTCGGAACAGATATATCAGATCCTTTTTTACTAATTAATTAATACAATTAAAATATAAGATGAAAGCAAAAATTTGAGAATAAAGATAAATAGAAATCTTTGGTCACAGGAGAGTAATATATAGACACATGTCACTGCGCGATATATATATATATATACATATATATTGAATTAAATGAGGAGCTAATTATTACATGGGGCTGTGACGAGGAGTTTTAGTCTACTGGTATTAATTTGG